>NC_088206.1:48398640-48588740 GCF_037126465.1 Ornithodoros turicata | reverse complement strand
AAAAGGAAATAATCTTGGGATAATGATTCAATAAATAATAGGTCCCTGTCTAGAGCACACGTGTCCTTGAGCCAAGCAGGTGCATGATGACGTCATATCGTGGCTTCACTGCAGATTGACCTTGTCTAGAGGAGCATTAGTGGAAAAAACAGGGTAGCCCTGAGACAATAGGATGACGTCACGACCAATGAGAACGGCCAGCAGGGGCGCAGGAATGCTCTTCTCTTTTAGCCTCACGACCAATGAGAACGGCCAGCAGGGGGCGCAGGAATGCTCTTCTCTCTTAGCCTCTCGGAGGTGGACGCCCCAGAGGGCGCTGGAGCGCGCATGCGTAGCGGCCGCGGAGCGGCGTCCCAGTCAGTTTCTCGCTGGCTGTCGCGGAGAGCAGTCGCATCAGTCTGCGCTCCTGCTGTGGTGAGCTGATTTGTTGTGTAACTAATGCTTTCGCCAACTTTCTTCCCACTTTGTTTGCGATTTTGTGCAAGTGCACGTCGGATGCGGTTGCTGTTGTCCCAAAGGAGCATTAGTGAAAAAAAAAAATAGTGTAGCCCTGAGACACTAGGATGGCATCACGACCAATGAGAACGGCCAGAAGGGGGGCGCAGGAATGCTCTTCTCTCTTAGCCTCTCGGAGGTGGTCGCCCCAGAGGGCGCTAGGAGCGCACATGCATAGCGCCGCGGAGCGGCGTCCCAGTCAGTTTCTCGCTGGCTGTCGCGGAGAGCAGTCGCATCGGTCTGCGCTCCTGCTGTGGTGAGCTGATTTGTTGTGTAACTAATGCTTTCGCCAACTTTGTTCCCGCTTTGTTTGCGATTTTCGTGCCAGTGCACGTCGGGTGCTGGTTGCTGTTGTCCGGGCATCCCCACCATTTTTATATTCTTCTGCCTGGGAACGGGAGTAGCGCTGCTGCTGTGATTCTTAATAATTTTGTTGTGAGATTAGTTGAGAAAGTAACCTCTAGGGGTGTGCAGCTGCGGGGCTTTATACAGGACAAAAAAGCATTACGAGTCAGTTTCTGCTGCCTCTCGGATGGAGCAGTCGCATCGTTCTGCGCTCCTGTGTGGTGGGATATCATTTGTTGTGTAACTAGTTCTATTTTCTTGTTAGCTATTGATGGTTTGCATATTTACTCTTGCTTTCCCAGCCTCTGTATTACGAGTGTTTTTTCTTGCATGTCCAAGGCTGTCCTACCTGCCCAGACATGTCATGATGACGTCACAGCTGACGTCACAGGATGTCCGGAACTTGTGGTCATAGCTGCGATGCTTTGCAACCTGCCTCTGTGTCCGTCGCCCAGCGACGGTCAGACGGTCCAGCGGCCGTTTCGGACCGCTTTCTTCAAGATGGCGTCGTTGATCTTCAACTAAACTCCTTCTCTCCACTCTATCTCTATCTATTTTTTTATTTTTTATGACCACGTCTATCCGGAAACGCACAGGGTGGTCTGGACACTAGTTAGACGCTCTCCAATTAGTGTGATGACTCATTGGATGATGCTGATTAATGTGGGGGGTCCCAATTAGCTCTAATTGCTAATTAATGGCGTCCAGAGCCTTGTAGCGTTTCCGGATAGTCGTGGTCATTCATTACTACTAACTTCGAGATCTCTTCAGTAGATATATGATTTATGTTCCACCTAACCTCGACCTGCTATGATACTTTGTCGTTGTGTTGTTGCTAAGTCAGGACCACGATAGTAGGTTATGGTCGGGACCCATTTAAGCTGTAGGACACACAGTTGAGTAGCATAATTTCGCATCAGTTGCACTTTATCAATGCGCATCATAACAAGTTTTAGTCATTAAATGAAGGGTGCTGAATAGTTTAACTTATGCTTACCTGGGAGCGAAATGTATCGCTCCCTGGATGTAAACACCAACCGCAACCGTAATGGCCATTAAACTGCTTCAGTTGTTGCATAGCAGTCCTGGCAGATGCATCGACACAGCTGTTTATGCAATAAACCTTAGATGTGACTGTTTGCGCCCCACTTGACCACTGAACACAGTAGTCAAATTTTGTAGCCCACCTAGCAGTGCCTATCTAGCAAAACAATTGCTAGATACGCTAGCTAGCGTATTTAGCATCAACAAACAAGACCGCCCCCGTCCCCGCCCCATCCCGCTCTTGCGAATGTTAATTAGGGCTAAACCACGTGAGCGCCAGCCCACAGATACCGACCTCACTGTATCATCTGAGGAATTAACCACGTGGGCACCAGCCCACTTTCACGACTCATCTGGTAAGCCATCCCTGCAACATGCCTTTCTTAATATTATAATTAGGTGCACGCCCTACTGTGTTGGAGTAAACCACGTCAGAGTGATACCGACCTCACTGTGTCATCTGAGGAATTAACCACGTGGGCACCAGCCCCCATATCGTAAGCCAGCCTCCAGCAAGTCCCTCGCACGCGCAACACGCGCTTCTTATTATAATTAGGTTGCATGCCTACTGTAGATTAGAAGGAACTACATAAAAAGCACAGTTGCAAGATCGTATTTTAATTATGACTGAACTCCCCCCAGTCCCACTACAGCAGCACCCCATCATCTCACGAAGGTTGAACCAGCCCACGAAGCTGTCGTTATACTTCTTAATAAGTTTACCTCCACCCTCTCGCAGATTTTAAACCTGACCAGTTGTGGCTGACCACGTGGGGGCACCAACCCCTTTGCTTGCCTGTAGGATGCACTCACTGAATGTCATCTTAATTGTGTAGTTCCATCAGAATGATATACCTCTTGTTTTAAACAAACTACGTTAACAATGAATAATTAGCTTAGTTATGAAATCAGAAATGTGCCATAACCGTTCATCCATCTAAGGATCTTAGTAAAATAAAATAATAATAAGATTACGAAGATTAATTCTTTATGGATAGTTGCACAATTCTTACTCGATCCTGCAAAAGCGTATACGAAGAGGGGAGTCAAGTCCTGTAGATCCATAAACAAATACAGAGGAAGCGTGGACCTCCACGCGAAAGCTTGTACAAATTAAACTTAAACAAAAATCTTCAGTGTCGGCTTCTGTATTTTGTTTATTGGATCCCTGCAAGGATAAAACGATAGCTCGATTCATACATGGCACAACATTGTTCAAATATTTTTTTTTCTTATTACGTTTTAAAGTCGACAAGTAGGACACCTCGCTATCGTCTGCCTAATGGAAATGGTTGATGAGCCAATCGACTCCTTCCGAAGTGCGGGAGACAGTATATACTTAAACTTCAGAGCGCTAAGAGCGTAACCGAAAAAAAAAAAAAGCCTACAGCTCTGACCTTCGACAACCGATCGAAAAAAGAAAAATGCACCGGCCCCGCCACAACATCGTTGCGAATTGCAAGGATATGGCATAGCTAGTATTGAGAAGTGATTATGGACAGGGTGCTAAGGGCGTGTAACCGACAAAAGGCTTACCGCTTCGAAATTCGACATCCGACGCATCATGGGGGAACATCATGATATTCATTGTAGAGATTTCATTAAACATGCTTGGACTTGCAGTCGACCAGGCTACCTCTCCCCATTAATCCGTTTTGTGTACGACACGGATTAACTCTCGAGAAATGATAAGATCACTTTTTCCGTATTCCATTAAGATGTTGTTGTGTTAGCGACGCTTTGCATATTAGACGACGGGATGGCTGAAGGTCACGCTGTTTCCACTCAGACTGTGATATCTCTTCTGCTGATTTGCATGAGTACGCGAGCAAGTCGAATAAACGCTCGAAGATACACGATGTTATTGCAATAGCAAGCATTTGCATATAAGACAACTCGTTGGATAAAGGTCGTACCTTTTTACTCTAGCCGGTGTCGCCTTTGCAACTCGAAGACAGGAAAAATAATTACTATGCGATACATGTTGCGCCGCAGGAAAAAGAAGAAGAAAAAAAGACGCAGTATACTAATGACAGCCACCTCCATGCTGACTGCTTTGATTTCTGAACAGAGCGAGCCAGCCCGGGTAAAGCCGTAATTACCTCTCAAGGATAAACGATAATATCACTTTCCTCATCACGTCTTTGGGGCGAGACGGTCGACGCTGCACTCTCATAGGCAAACGAAGCGACTTCTATATAAGACGGTTCGTCCGCAACGCTTTCCGGACTGAGCTGGAATGTCAAGTGAATGCCACTTGATTGTTTTCAGGTGGATTCACTTGACATTCCAGCTCAGGTTTTTCCGTGCGGGTGTTTGACTGGAAAAGCAGACTAAGGTGAGTACATGCTTTTTTCTCTTCTCTTGTTATAAGTTCTTCCCCTGTGAGCGTGCAAGGTCACAGCCATTTATGGAATGCATGTAGGTGAAAGAAAAAAAGAAAAGAGGTTCATTCCTTCCCGCTGCCGACATGCAATCTTTGTGATTTTAAAGTGCACCTTCTTAGATCATCGCAGTAGATGAAATGAAAAATAAACGATTGCAAACAGTACAACATTATTTTTTTATTTAGGACATTGCATTGCGTTGTATGTTTTGGAGGACATTGCTAATTTACAAGTCGGCTTCACCTAACTTCTACGTGCGTTGCGGGAAGTCAACGTTAGGAAATGCTCAGTCTTGCTGGATTGCTTGTTTCTTTGCATTTCAATTCAGCGGAACGGTGTTTTTTTTAATTGTTTGACTTTGGTTCTTCATAAAACATATTTTCCAGTTCATCGTCTTTGTTGTAACTACTCCGACGAGGTTGAAGGGTCATCTCACATTTTGGGCTTGTAAGATCGACTTCTTCTAAGCATTTTTTTAGCTTCTCTTTTTCATTTCATGTTCGGGTAACAACAGAACACTTCACCTGCACGTCAATGGCAAACAGGTCAGAAAGAAAGGAATGTGTCTACCTTCATTTGTGAGATGTAGCTAGTCTTCACCCAACTCCTACGTGCATTGGGGGAAAGCCTACTTTAGGAAATGTTCAGTCTTGTTACTGCATGTTTCTTTGCATTTAAACTTAGCGAAACGGTGTTTTTTTTTATCGTTTGATTTTGCTTTGACATAAAACATATTTTCCAGTTCATCTTCCTTCTTTTGCTGTAACTACTCCGAAGAGGTTGAAGGGAAGAGTTTGAGATCTTCCTTGACAACAAGGCAAAAATGTGTGCTATACAATGGAGAAGAGGTGGAAAACTTTTTTTTTTCAAGTTAATCCACTCGGGATTCCAGATGAAGATTTTTTTTCTCCGTGAGAGTGTTTGACTGGAAAGACAGACTGTGGTAAGTACATGGATTTGCCCTCCTCTTTTGCAATACATATACTATATATAATGCTTTTCTATGAACATGCAAGTCATTTATGGAAATGCAAATATGAGGAACGACAAGGTTTCATGCCTCTCGCTTTCAGTGGCGACATGCAGGTCTTTGTGATTTAAGGAATGCTTTCCTAGCCCATCACAGGAAGTGAAAACGTTTGCAAACAGTTACATTTTTTTTTATTTAGATACAAGGACAGTGAGATCACAGCCCTTTTAGATAGTGAGATTCCATAGCCAGAGTGATGTCGACCAATTGTTCTGCCAAGAGAGTAAATGTTGCCTGGGCAGCGGCGAAGTTTTAACTCACGTTCTAAGCACAAACAGCATACATCTGAGCATTCGTTATCGTAATAGGTCCTTGTAAGATTGGCTGTCTCTAAGCATTTTTGCAGCTGGCGTGTTTCGTTTCGTGTTAGGGTAACACCAGAACGCTTCGGTTTACCGTTTTCACTCCAAATGCGTACCACAAGCAAGTCAGAAGGGCACGAATGTACATAAACATATTTTTCCAGTTCAGCTTCTTTGCTGCAATTGCCCTGATGAAGCTGAAGGGAAGAGGATGGAAGCTTCGTTAGCTCGATGATCACCACAACAAGCAAAAACGTGTGCCACACAACGGAGAAGAGAACACACAAACATCTATCCATGTCTGTTCACTCACAATGAAATGAGAGGGCTTAGTACAAATGTACATTTTTATTTCCCTGATACATGAGCGGTGATTTTTTTTTTATGCTCCATTGTGCACCAGTCGATGTTTGAAGAGGTCAAGTGTTAGCTTGCTGATGTAGCCTGTTAAGTAGTGCCAACCTTCAGACTCGGCTTGTTCCATGAAACATAGACTCTCGGCAGCAAGATGCATAGCGTCAACCTCGTCAGCATATGTCAAAATTTCGTCCACGTGACGTGACCATTCAGCAAGTAAGGCAAAAGGTGATTCCGAGGCAAACGTACAGGCGGTGTGAACTCTGGCATACATTGTTTTTGCAGTTTTCCAAGTAACCCTGTCAGGAGGTTGATCTGGCAGCGCTTGAAACAACACCATATCCGTCACAATTTTAAAAGCTTCCACGAGCGAAGTTTTGCCTACTTGTGTTAACCCACATTCCAATATCTCTTTGTAGGAGACGTGTTTGAGACGACACACAGGCTGCATCCGAAATTCGTGTGTGTAACCTCTTCTCCATCTGCCACACACATCTCTACCTAGCACAGGCTGCTCTTCATCTGCGTCTGATGATGACAACCATGCGCCATCAAGCCGAGGATCAACCTCAGGCCATGTTGTGTCATCGGCGGCTGACTTGTCTTGACTGGTCATTACAAACCAAGGTAATTTTCTGCGATCCACTTCTTGTCCAGACTGCCAGTGAACTGAACCAAGTACTGAAGCTTCCCATTTCTAACTCGTCGTTTTATGATCTTCTCTACTTTTGGAACCTCTCTCACTCGTACAATTTCACTCTCATAAAACCCACCAATGATGTCTTCATTTTTAAGATCACGTAATAGGTACGTGTTAGGATACCCTAACTTGATCGCTCTCACCACGAAGAGTTCTGACGTAAATGACCCTAAATAACGTTTTATTAGCTGATGTCTGTATTTTGCTATTCTCACTACGTCTCCAACGCTGTAGCGCGGCTTTTTTGGTGGTCCAACCGGGCTGGGGTACAGTCTCTCTCGGAAAATGTGCTCGTTTTCTTTCTTTACGTCCACTGGTCTGGCAGAAAGCGATCTGTGTACGCGATTGTTGTAAGCTTTCACTACTTGAGGTAAAATGTTCACATATCGCTTGTGACCCTGGAATGTGAAGATACGGTACAGTGTGGTCACAATTGTTCGCTGACATCGCTCGGCGATACTGGCCTTCATAGGAGAATTTGTATGGATGAGCCGGATCCCCCTTGCTTTCAGAAACTGTTGTACCACCTTGTTTGTAAATTCTGTTCCACGATCTGTGTGCAAAAGCTTGGGTGTCCCAATTCTTTTAAAGGCAAGTTTAAAAGCTCGAATAACCTCGGGAGATCGTTTATTACGAATAGGTACAATGGCAAGAAGCCGAGAGAAAGCATCTATACAAAAGAGCAAATAGCGAAAACCATCGTTCTGGTTCTTTAGACTTTGCAAATCCTTTAGGTCAGCCTGGAATAGTTCACGAAGTCCAAGTGCAATGGTTTTTCGAAACTTCGTGGGTCGCTTGTATTCCTTATGCAAACTGTACACATCACTTGTCTCCAGAAATTTAGTGACTTTGTCCTTCTTTTCGCCTATGGCTCGAGCAAGTCTCTGCACTCCACCAAAGCTGCCGACATGTTGCGGGTCATAGTAGGCTGCCATTAGTACTTCTTCCTACTGCAAACTCTAAGAGCATCGAGTGATAGATAAGCGTTGATTGTAGCTGAAACGTCTCCTCTCATCCAGGGAGGTTGCCTGTTGTGAAGTTCGTACTTCAAAAGCTCAACAATAGATGAGTGTGGCACCACCTTTCCGTGACAGATAACTCTTCCGTACTCGTCGTAAGCCAGAACCGTTGTCATCAGCTGAAGCATAGCTAATACCTTTTTATGATGTCTTGGAGGGAAGTGTGACAGTATTTTTTCTTCTTCGAAGTAGCCTCTCTCCTCGGAGTTCAGTACGGTGTCCATGTGAGCTGTCGTGCGCGCTTCGCGGCTCGTGTGAGCGGTGGTGACGCACGTCGAGGTGTGGAAGCTTCACTTACGGAATGAGGTGAAGGAGTGGCCAGAGTTTTCTCTGCTGTATGTTTTTGAAGACGAGATGGGTGCACAATAAGTGCTGGTAAGTTTAGCTTGACCAATAGCGGCAAAATCCGATCAAAATAGGGTGGTCTTTGAACATTTCTTGCTTTCGTCACGAGATAGTATACGAGGTCAATTATATTAGTATTGTCTACTCGCTCACCGTCGACAATTATCTGAAATGTTTTCCTATCCCATGAGATCGTTGGTTCCAGAAGACGTAATAGGTTTTCTGATCTGATTTTATAGCCACTGCTCATGAAATCAACGACAGTATTACTTTTTTCCTCGGTCTGTGTTTCCTCTTCTCTCGCTGTTGTTGAACCCAGTGTAGGTGTGCTCTCACTCACAGTGGGATGTAGCAAGGAGTGAAGATATTGGATTATCTCTTTTGCTTTGATATCGTCTGGTTCATCTTTCTTCAATATCTGTGGGATGGGGGTTTCCCGGTAAGGCACAAGCTCGTATTTCTGCATCGACTACACTCCGATTGCTTTTGCTATCGCCCTTCCACCTAAAGTCGAGAGGAGACCCAGCAAAGGTGGCAAAAGGAACTGTAGAAAACCACCAGATTGTTGCAATACCTTTCGAACTTTCTTCACTCCTGTAGTGTCTCGTTTTGCCAAAAAGCGGATAGGTGTTGCATAAGGTTGCAACTGATTTCTCACTCTTGGAGCTACCTTAATGTTTCCTTTACAAAGATTCATACAAATCTCTCGAATAGCAGTTAGTTGCTCTCTCGTAGCATGTTCCAGGAGAAAATAACGTTGCTCCGGCAACTTTGCATCAGCAAGCAACTGAAGGAAATGAATATTCTTCTTGACACGTTTCATGTTTTATATACTATTTGTCGCTGGTCGTCTGGAAATATATTAGTCCACACCCTAAATTGGTCTGAACAGTTTTGGGATAGGTCAATTACAAGGTATGAATATGGTTTCTTGCAAGCATCTTTATATATACTTGGCAGTAGTTCACTTTTCTTTCGACCAAACAGTTGTCGTGAAAGTATTTGCATTTGGTCCGCAGTGCGGGCGGAACGACATAAAATTAAGGCACTGCTGTTAAACTGAATGCATCTATACAGAGGATCATTAATAAATAAATATTGTGTTATGAAAATAGCTGAACAGTTGAGGTGGTGACAGCCAGCTACATAAAAATTGCAGATTTCTTTGAGCCTTTGTTTGTCGGCTAAGCAATCATCAAATATAATTAAAGAATTTCTTACAGTATCAAGATTAGTAGGAATATCCTGACTGAAGGTTACCTCTGGAAAATTATCAAAGATTGGTTGTTTGTACAAGTATATGTACAATATATGATCAAATGGTTTGTCGAAGACAGCAGCTCTATGTTTAATTAGACGTGTAACAAGTGTCGTCTTTCCACTCTGGCTTTGACCTGATATGGTCATTGAGACCGGAGTGGTAAACCTATAAGGTCCAACCTCAGCCATCTTTTGCAAACGAATGAAGCATGCTATGAAATCACAACATTACATAAAGGAAGGTTACAGCAAAGACGAGCCTGTACATCACTCTCAGATTGGCTAAACTGAAATACAGACCTTCAAGGTTGTAGACATTCAAGGTTGCGCACAGCCGTGTTAGTTATCAGACCAGGAGCATTCCATAATGGAAGGTTACAACAAAAAGCAAAGACAAGTCTGTGCTCTAAGCTTGCCCAAAGTCGAAGTACACACGTTCAAGGTTGTAGACATTCAAGGTTGTGCACGCAGGTATGTTAGTTACCAGACCAATGAAGTTAGATAGGACACGCTGAAACATGTCTTCACGTATAACGTTGCAAGGATGTAGACGTTCAAGGCTGTGCACACATGTTAGAGAGCTGCATGCAATCGCTATATAAGAGCGGACATAGAGAGTGGTTCTTCATTCAGAACGTCAGACTGAGGAGGTGTGTTACATATTCCTGTGGAAGATGTAAGAGTTTACAAATCTATTCTTCTCTTTCAGTTCATTCTATACAGCAAGAGGAGAAAGCAAATTGTCATCATAACAGCGAAGCCTCCATAACACAAGTAAGCTATGTCATCCGTCATGGAAAAGTTGGATAAACTGAAAAAATGTGGTGACGGTGAAATTCAGAAAATGAGCAACATACCCAAAAACGAAAAGTTCGAAGTGCTGGACATTCAGAAAATTGACACTATGTATGGCGAGGCCGTATACGTGGAGCTCCGCATGGAAAACGACAAGCCAGTGAAAGTGTATCTACCTGGACGCTTCAAAAAATTGTCGGAGGAAGAGCTAGAGGAAATGCGACTGCTTCCAAATCTCAAAATGGAGAAGAAAGAACGGTTTACCAAAGATGGTAAAAATGTCATTTCGCCAGATAAGTTCTTCACCAATTCGAGAGAAAGTGATGAGATATGGTGACGTGTCACTTATGCGCCCAGCACGAACGGCAGAATTATGCAACAGCATTAGGTCTTCAGATTCACTTGGCAAATGTTCACAATCATCAAGCCCCCTGCATTCCTTTTTGTGAGACTTTGTGCACACTGCGAACTATACTAATCAGTTCGAGCTACATTTACACGACAGGGACGTTAGCGGACATGATGTTACAACCTTTTTTCACGAGTACAGACAGTACATTGCTGATGTCTTACGACACTTTGGTTTCCCACTGCGCTATTTTGTATTGCATAAAGTGGAACTTGGTCGTCACACGCCAGACGATGAGTTACAGCTCGAAATTAGTTTCGTGCCTTCCAAAGTAGTGACAGTATGGTCAGAGGCAGATGTAGAACCTTCTATCACTCAAGTGACTGCTGAAATAGCACAAAATTTGGAAAACCTCGAAGTAGAAGGTTCAGGTTTTTTTCTCTTTCGCATTCATGCCTCTATCATGAACATTGGTCGTTTGATGCCTCAACTGATTGGATGAGCCCAGTTTGAGTTACCGCAAGAATGAAGCATAAGTTTCGTTCTCTGTTGTGTGTTGGACTTTGGTTGCATGAAGATGAGCAGAACATGTGTTTTGCCTTCTCTGTATAGCTGCACTGCATCCTGCTACTGGTTACGCAGGCGTAGGGCATCTTCGTACGACCATATATTTCTGAGTTGTTTTCCGAAAACATTCCCGGTAGCTTTACCAAAAGAGGTTGAAAGCATTCGAAAAAAATAATGGTATCAGTATCAATGTGTACGCCTACGAAAGGGAAGACAAATCTCTGTACCCATCAAGGGTGTCGATGACGAGCGTGAGAACCAGTGGATCAGTTGCTTATCGACTCTCATTTCTGCTTATCACAAATTTTAATGGATTATTTCAACCTAGCGGACGGTTTCATTGCAAGAGGTGTTTGATGGGCTTCTCATCAGACAGAATCCTCAGTGATCATTTAAAGATGTGTTTGCATCAGAAGGTTGCTAAGACAATTTACCCTAAGAAGGGAGAGACGGTAGCATTTGCCGGGGAACATCTCATGTCGGAAGTCCCTTTCTACTGTGTATATGATTTTGAAAGTGTTTTGTCACCTTGTTTGGAGGAAACAAACGTGTATGAGGATCACTGTCCTTCCTCATTTTGCCTTTTGGTTATACGTGCATCCGACTCACACGTGTTGCAAAAGCATCTTTTCCGTGGTCCTAATTGTGTCACAGTATTTATGGAGCTGCTGCGGAAATTGCATGACGAAATTTTAGGATGGATACATGCTTTTGCACCTCTAGAAATGACTGAAGAGAATGAGCGTCAACATACAGCAGCCACTCATTGTAATATCTGCAAAGAATCCTTTGCTAAAAGACAAAAAGTTCGAGACCATGACCATGTAAGCGGAGAATTTCGACAAACACTATGTCAGACGTGTAACCTGAAACTGAGAGTGCCACCCAAGATTCCAATCATTGCACATAATGCTAACTATGACATGAGTTTTCTCCTGTCCTCATTTTAATCTGCTTAAGAAGTCAGACATCAACGTGATTGCCACCAGCTGACAAAAATTTAAAGCAATTGACAATCGGCTCTTATCGATTCTTGGACAGTTTGAGTTTTCTGAACGCAAGCCTTGAAACACTGGTGAAAAATCTACGTGATAAAGGTGAATCCAACTTTCAATGCCTTCGCCAGTTTTTCCAAATGAGGAACACTTTCAGCTGGTTGTTCGTAAGGGGGTCTTCTGTTATAACTTTGTCACCAGTTTTGAAGCCTATGATGAGCCTTCGCTACCACCTCGAGATAAGTTCTTTAACATTTTGAATGGAACCGAAGTAAGTGAACAAGACTACAACCACGCGCAGAATGTGTATGAAAAATTTCGGCTCAAGAGTCTTGGAGAGTATTCGGACTTATACCTTCTGACAGACACACTGCTTTTAGCAGATGTGTTTCAGAACTTTCGAAAAGTGGACACTCGATGTGCACAAGATTGAACCGTTTCATTTTGTATCCCTTCCAGGATTAAGCATGTCTTGTGCACTAAAATGAGTCAGTAGAACTAGAACTAATTAACGACCCCAACGCGTACTGCTCATCGAGAATGGCTTACGAGGAGGTGTCACACAGTGCTCCCCTGAGAAAAGCAACTGCGAATGTGCCAGGTAACAGAACAGTTTGATCCCGAAAAAGAAAAAAAAATAATTAACTACATTGATGTAAATGGCCTGTATGGAGCAGTCATGAGAGAACCATTGCCTTACGGAGGATTTGAGTGGCTCACTGAGGAGGAATTGTTAACTTGGATATAGCTCAGATACGAGATGATAGCCCTGAGGGTTACTTTCTTGAGGTAGACCTAGTGTATGACCGAGCAACTCATGAACGCCACAGAGATCTTCCCGTTGCCCTGAAAAATATGTCCGTTCGTTATGAGCTATTGTCAGACTATCAGAAGGTGCTCATGAAGAAGTATCAATCTTCCACAGAAAGCTACCGAAGCAAAACTGTTGGCTAACATTATTTGATAAAGGAGAGGTACATTCTCCACTATCGCAATTTGCAACTGTATCCTGCAATTGGGGTTGCGTCTCACTAAAGTTCACAGGGTTCTCAAGTTCATCAAAAGCCCTTTCTGCGATCCTATGTCGACTTCATCACGAACTTCGAAGCGAGCTACAACGCATTTGAGAAACAGCAATCAAAGCTAATGATTAATAGTGTATATGGCAGGACTGTATGCAAGTCAGGAAATTCGTAAAGTGTCGCCTCACAGTAACAGATGAGCAAGTGTTGAAGCTTCTACGTAAACCAAACTTGAAACAGTTCCGCCCCTGAGCTCTCACGTCATCTTGTTCCAATTTAGTCAGGTCTGTTCTTCGCATGAAGCAACCGCTGTACCTGGCTTCACAATATTGGAATTGTCTAAGCTGAAGATGTTTGATTTTATCATAACCATCTTCTCCGTGTAGCCCCTGATACACGACTGCTATACATGGACACTGATTCTTACATTGTGATGCTGAGTGACGATAAAGTACTCCACGAACTAGCTGACGAGCATCTAGACAACTCTGATATGACCCTGATCACCCACTCTATTCGACAAAAAACAGGATGGTACTAGGAAAGTTTAAAAATGAGCTTCCTCGTGATCACATTCTTGGCTTCTGTTGTCTGAAGCCAAAGCTGTACGCCCTCGATCTGTGCAGCAAAAAGCAGTACAATCGCGCTAAGGGTGTTAAACAATGTGAAGCACAAAAACTCAACTTCTCTATGTATACGAATGCTCTCGAGCAGGGCACAATGCATAAAGTTAAACAGAACCTCATTGTGCACAAGGACAATGTCAACAAAAGTGTGTCAGTGACAAAAATAGCCCTCAATCCACTGGATACGAAACGCTTCATTTGTGATGATGGAATTGACACGCTACCTTTTGGCTATGGTTGAATTTTTTTAATGTGTACGGATTGGTCTCTCTAATGAAGCGATGGTGTTGGGGTGTGCACCGTCACGAGGTTTCATTACAGAGTTGGCATACGGGAGTAGGAGGGAAACTCATCTGTTATCACCCCCGCAACAGATGTTGCCCTTCTATTCCTGGTCCCACAGAAAAAAATTGTAATAAAGATGTTACATCCATATAGCTATGGTTTGTCATATATTAGAACAATGTCATGTTAGAACCATGAACTAAAGCTATTGCATTATTCCACATCTATGGTTGTCAGTGTGGGATTACTTACAACTGTGAGTTAGGAGCTAGAGGATATTTGTTAGCCACGAGTGATGACTAAGCTGAGACCTGGTTTGATGAATTTCATGTCTTCCTGAAGTAATGTGTAGCTCTTGATGTGAGTGAAAGAGAGACAGTTTGCTTTCCCATATTGCTGCATGCATTTGAGATGGAAATAACAACTGACTTTGTCTGCAAGTCACTGTTTGTAAATGGACCATCTCAGACGAATTTGATTATATGTGCGTGAAATAACCTGTTTTCTAAGAATTTGATTATAAGAGTATGTGATAACCAGTTTCTAATAGCATGTATGTAATCTATAACAACGTCTTTGTTTGCAAGTCAGTGTTTGCAAATAGCCTGTCTCAGATGAGAGTCACTGTTTGTAAATGATCCGTGTCAGAAAATTTTTGATTATACAGTCAAACTTCTTTACAACGAAACTCAGGGGACAGCAAAAAAAATTCGCAGTAAAGGTATTTTCGTTAAAAAGGATGTCCATTATTGGACCTATAGGGCTCCAGCAGGACCGCAAAAAAATTGCTGTAGTGGTATTTTCATTAAAAAGGTGTTCGCTATAAAGGAGTTTGACTGTATGTGTATGAAATAAACCAGTTTCTAATAGCATGTATGTAATCGTCAACAATGTCTTTGTTTGCAAGTCACTGTTTGTAAATAGCCTATCTCAGATGAGATTTTTTTTATTACCAATGATTCATTATATAGTGTGCAAATTAAGTTGACAAATAAAGCTCTTTTCCTGCAAACTGAAATTTTATTGAATGCTCATAGTACACTACAGCATGACATATCCTCTGTTTTTCTTGGGAAATTTTTTAGAACAAGTGTTTCTATCAATCTGTCATTGTGTCTGAAGTTGGTTGGTGAAAACTTCTGAGTGCACTCTTGAAGAGAGAAACCACAGGCTAGAAGACTACCTACATACAAGCAGTACAGTCCACATGTAGCAGATCCATATCCCTGAAGTCGTTTTGCATTGTAGTGAAAAGAAGATGTTGGGTGAATAAACTGGTAAATTTCTTTGCAAACTGGTCGTATGCCGTAGCTGTCGAAATAAGAAATGCTGTTGTTCTTAGAGATGTAACATAAGGTCCAGTGTTCTCCAGGAGAGGATCTAGGAGCTGTGTTTACAACATACAGCCCTGGTTCAGCTTTTTGACTTGCAATTTCATTGCATGCAAATGTTCCACGAAACAGTGGTCTTGTGCAGTGATTTCGAGCAAAGGCTGCATAAAATTCCCATTCCTCCATTTTTTTTTTCTATACGAATTTGACTCGTCTGTCTTTGTTGATTTCTAGCACACGAGGTGTTTCTGAAACAAAGAGAACTGTAACAGCCTCTGTAAGATTTCCACCAAATGTTAGGGTGAGACGAACATTGGCTTGTACCACTGGACTCAGCGACTGCACTTCCACATCTGGAGTGAGATGGTAGTAGAGCATAAACGTTTCTTTCTCATATGCAGCCGGAGCTAGAGGTATGTCTTTCCGCTTCAGCTTGTGAAGCAAATTCATATATCCTTTAGAGTAGATCGATCGTTGAAAGTCAAAGTCATCTGTGTACTGTTGTCCACCAACATCAAGCACAGCTCTCTTAAGCTTGAAATTTTCAAGTTTAAATGGATTCCTTTGTCTGTTACCCTGGTAGGCTTCACTTCTAACCATCAATACTGTCAGCTTTGAGGGAACTCGTTCACTGTAAAGGTCATCGAAAATCACTTGAGATTGATTTGGAGCAATTGTCCTGTACTTAATCTCTAATCCTCGAAGGAGGTATGATGCTGGAGTTGTCTGAAGTCTTCGTTCGATGCCGACGAGTACACTTGGAGAAACCTGCACACGTCGCAGGTACAACACAATTCGTGAAAACTCTATAGTGTGTTTTTCAGTCTCGCTGGCAGGTGCAAGAAGTCGAAAATCATCTGTGTTCTGACGAAGGACAACTCTTATGTCGACTCCATTGAGAAGAAACTTTTCCTGTTGACATATATCACTGAAGATAGGGGAATAAAGATCGCAGAGTGCCGAACCTTTGGTCCGTTTGTAGCGTGCAAAAATTCCTTTTGCCTCAACAGGAGCGGCAAAATTTTCAGATTCTCCCACTGGACCTGGTTCGTAGAGCATTGCAGAGAGGGTGTGAGTTTGAGTAACATTATTAGCATTTGTTATTATGTCCAAGTGTGAACGATATGCATATTTTCGAAGTTAGAAACCAGTGTCGAATTAAGGTAGACGTGGACATGATGAAAGAGCGAGGATGCAAATGCTTGCACAGGTATCACACTATCTGGTGCCACTGTACTGCCAACTGTACTTGATGCTGTATCTCCATTTTTCCGTACAATTTTGCATTGAATGTGTAGAAAACTAGACTGCAAGTCAAAGAATCCACCTCCGAGACCTGGAACATTATATTCGATTACACCACTTGCTGTAGGGGCAGAAACTGGAAAAAACTCCACATATTCTGACTTCTCCAAGGAAAAGTTTGTTGGAGGAAGAGAAAACAGTTCCAATTGGTTTGTGGTGCAGAGGCAGGAATTCTTATGTACTATTGCGATGCTAGACATTTTCTGTAGTAAAAAATCGACCTTTCTTCGCTTCTTCAGGGATTTTACTGACCGACCCACCCTCTTACGTTTGCTTTTATTGTTGACAGATTGTTTTCTTTTCCTTCCTTTTCCTCTGAGCCTCTGAAGCAACTCGTCACGTGTTGAATGGATTGTACGACCAACTCCTTTCCTTAGAGCTTCTCTAAACGTTGATCCCTGCTTAACTTCTTCTGCTATGTGTCGTCCAGTGTCGAGGAGCTTTCGACCCACGTAGGGAGCTACCTTCTTCGTTAGTATAGGTATAAACTGCTGCACTAAATCAGAGAAATAACCAGATCCGACTTGATAAAGAGGAGCTGAATAATGTGGCAGTGGTTGATCACGTTTGCCCGTACCATAATGTGCTATGCAACAGGGTGCCTGTGTTATATACATTTTCGAAAATGCAGTGTCACTCCAACACGTCCTGAGCCGGCAATGAATGGAATGAAATCACCTATCTCGTTTGCCAGTTCGATTTGAATGGTGGTCAGTTCTTTTGCTATCACATATTTATAGTAAAGATTAGTGAAAGAATATGAAATCACTTCATTCCGACTCTGCACTCTGAAAGGGAGTAAACGGAGAAGAGGTGCCGTGATATCACCGACAGCTTCATTCTCGATGATGTCACTGTAAATAAAGATATAATTTTGTGCTGGAAAAAGACAGACATCCCGCTGGGCTACAGCAAAAACTTGAGAAGGTTGTCCTTTTTCCGAATCCAAGCATCAGAGCCAAATATGGATGAAATGTGACATAACCCTCGCTACGACCTTCCAGCTGACAAACTCCATTGTATGGATTATAAAACAAAACACGTGCACTTTCTGGTAGCCCTAGCTTTGTTCGGTATGCATGATTTATTGCATCAACTAGGTCCTTTCCCGACTCGTAATACCCTTCTGGAATTTCATATTTTGTTGTACGTGAGCGGTACGTGATTAAAGTAATTTTTTCTTCTGTATCCTCTTGATACTTCAATACTTTTACTGGTTGACCTTCATCCACTTCCGAACATCCAATAATCTTTTCAGGAAAACCAAGCTTGGCAGAGAGAGCTAGGCTCAACT
This sequence comes from Ornithodoros turicata, assembly GCF_037126465.1. Lineage (NCBI taxonomy): Eukaryota > Metazoa > Arthropoda > Arachnida > Ixodida > Argasidae > Ornithodoros > Ornithodoros turicata. The sequence continues at coordinate 48,570,887 of NC_088206.1, read as the reverse complement.
CAAGTCCGGTATTGAGTGGCAGTTGTAGCTCATAATGTCCAGTGACACGTAGAATCCTTGCTTGGCTTTTTAAATGTTTCGTTAGGAATTGTCGAATTGGTAAGATAATGTTTTCTCCTGCGCGAAACTTAATTTGCTCTGTTGTGAGTGTAGGAGCAAAGAGACTAGTTTCAGATATAGCGTTAACAGTGTCCGTGACGTTCTTAATTGCAAACGGGACATTCACCTCTGTCAGGGCAACTTCCCACTTCCCATCTAAGTGCACGGGATGAGCAAGTTTAACTCTGAACTTACTCATCGTGTTATTAGGGAATACATCGGTGGAAGCGTTTGAGAGTAAATTGATGTAGAACTGGTCTGCCATTTTTTATTGTTCTGACTAATCTCCGTTTGCATGCACCGTTTTTATAAGACTGAGGCGTGTGCCCAGTCTTAGTTATTTACATAGTAGGTGTGCATGCAACTAATAAGAAGCGCGTGTTGCGCGTGCGAGGGACTTGCTGGAGGCTGGCTTACGATATGGGGGCTGGTGCCCACGTGGTTAATTCCTCAGATGACACAGTGAGGTCGGTATCACTCTGACGTGGTTTACTCCAACACAGTAGGGCGTGCACCTAATTATAATATTAAGAAAGGCATGTTGCAGGGATGGCTTACCAGATAGAGTCGTGAAAGTGGGCTGGTGCCCACGTGGTTAATTCCTCAGATGATACAGTGAGGTCGGTATCTGTGGGCTGGCGCTCACGTGGTTTAGCCCTAATTAACATTCGCAAGAGCGGGATGGGGCGGGGAAGGGGGCGGTCTTGTTTGTTGATGCTAAATACGCTAGCTAGCGTATCTAGCAATTGTTTTGCTAGATAGGCACTGCTAGGTGGGCTACAAAATTTGACTACTGAACACCTTGCTCCGAAAGAGTGTTCAAGTCTTTTGACAAATGGGTCCAAGAATAGTGTCATATTAGGGTACTCCTTGCTGTACCACTGTGATGACATCAGTACATTGGATGCCCTTGCCGGTGGAGGAAGTTTGTTCACGGTGAGCTGAATGGGCCAGATGGAATAGTTTAAGGAGTTGAATGCAGGATTTCCGTCACTGTTGACTGTTACAGTGACATCTTCGGGCACGCCATTTTTTGCACTGTGGGCACTGCAACTTCAGGTTTTTCCTTTCCTTTGGAGAACCTACTGATTTTCCTACAGCAGTCATCCAGTCTGGGCAATAGAAATGATATACCATCTGTGATCCAAAAGCTGCACATGTTTCTTAAACATGTACGGGGACTGGAGGTGACAGGTTCTTGCAGAAAAACATTCATTGGCTTCTGCAGGTCTTCTATTCCCTTCCAAGCCAATTAATGTCTTATTGCAAACTCTGTTATTAGTAGCAAGATGTCGTTAACTGTCAGGGGCTTGTCGGGACGGAGCTTTCTGGAATTGTTGCCGCTCCTTTCAGTTTCTTCAGTGTCTGCTGACAAATGTGGTTGGGTATGTGTTCTGGACCTGGGAGAGTGCTGGACAAGTCCTCGTCTTCAATGATGAACGCCACGTCAGGGCGGTCCATTTCTTCTTCTGTAGGCACAGCATGAGCCTCACCTCTGGAAGTGCGGGTCGATGTTGCATCAAACGAAGTTGGCAACAGTTGTGGAGCTTGTTGACTTTGGCAACTCATCTGTGTTCCCAGGGGACAGGTACCGCTTGCTCCACTATTTCACAGCACCATGGGCTCGCAATATGTTGCTTGGGCACGGGGTTCGTGGGCCGTGGAAATTTTGCTTTCGTCCCGCTACAGCGTGAAGCCTTTCTATAGTCCGTGTTTCCTTGACAGGTTGAACGACGTACGACCACTCAACTATGTAGCTCGAGCCATTGGAAAAGTCGCGTCTGCAACAGAGAGCGATCTGTTGACGTTCGAAAACGCGATGCACGCCTTCCCATCGCTTGGTGGATTACAAATGCATCTTGGGCTTTCGAAACACAACAACATACAGAAGTAACTATTCTCCAAAAATATTTAAACTCGGCTCGTCCACTTTCGTTCCTCGACGATGTTGATGATTGGCTGTAGAGATGATGATTATGGTGATAACAATTTAGATGTCAGGAATACTCGCATTAAAAAATGAACGAACCTTGACTGTTCTGCAACAAACTAATACTTCAAAAGAAACAAACCACACTCGTTCGACAAGTGAAACCGGTATAACTAAGAACTTGGAATGCGTGCTGTCTGTTGGAGTTTTGTTTCGCTTGTCTGCAACAGTGCTCGCAAGCGTTTGGCGGTACCAAGGGGAGTGAAGCTCACGAGTTCCTTTGCGGACTAAAGGGAGGCGCTGCGAGCTTTTCGTATCATCAAACGACATGAAACGTCAGAATTTTTACGTCGAAGCGCGACTTCTCAACCCTCACCAGCCCATTGGCTTTGTGGCCTCTCCCTCGGTGTGCGAGTGCTGATTGGTCGGTTTGAAATTATGAACTTTCCGTGGCGCGCGCAAGCGGGTGACGCCGTGCCGGCAACGCCGGAGTAGCTCGGCGTAAAGTTTCGAAATATGGTGAGTGCAGCAGGGACGCAAGTAAAGCATCTATGCCGGTACCGCTTTGGATGGTTTTTGGCGTCCTTAGTGTCCTTTTAGTGGTTTAGTGTCCTTTAGTGGCTTTACCTGGGGCCTCATGGATACCTTTGCAAGGCATCTCAGTGACAGATAAGCGGAAGGCAGGTTTTGCTTCGCTTGCTTAGTGTGACAGCGATTCAAGAAGGTCCAATAGTAGTGCATTTTTCCGCTATCCACTCGATGACAGGTAAGTCAGTTCCTATTCCATTCTGCCGCTTGGCATAGCATAGCACCACACCTGTGGTATATACGAAACATTTAGTCCGGTATAATTTTTAGTTTTCACATTTCTGATTCCCATTCTGACCTTTCTTGCTCAGGTATAAGCACTCAACTCATATCTGCTTCAGAAAAGCGCCTGCATGGATAAGCCACTCTGAGTGGTTGGAGCATCTTCATCTTTCGGCATACCAGCTGCACAAGTTCCTTTGTGAAGGGCAACCAGACGCCTACACAAGCAGCAAAGGGATATGGATATGTTCTCCGTCATATTGGATCTGTGAATGGGTGCGCCTGTGCAGTCAATATACTGTTGTTATACTGTGAAATCTTCCACGTGAGACATCAGCTATCAGTCAATGCAAAGTTGCTTCGACATATCACTCGAACTTCAGGAACTATGTTCATGTCATGTTCGTGTTTGGCGCAGCTACAGCAGACCGCATATTTGTGGTTTGGAAATATATTTAGACCGCTCTTCATAGCCGGAGAGATCACGTGATCGATTTAAACCAGACGCCACTAAACCAATGCTTTAAGTCGACTGGTGAATACGCGTAAAAGTGTCGGCGCGTCTTTTTTTCTTATAATATATTTTTTGCTGACGGTCCTGACGCGTAAAGGCGCGTCAGCGGCAGCGCCAACTTTTTTTCACCTCGGCTTCTCGTTGAACGATTCGCATGCAAGCGGGAGCGGAAGCGATCGTGACAACATGTCATGACAACAGTCATGAGCGTGCGAGGAAGCTGCTGTCGCTACCGCCTGCTCGGAATAGAATTTCACACCCTCTAGAATTTTTCACCCTCGCTTCCAGTATTTTCGTGTTTGTTGCAGCTCTACAACTTGAAACGGAGAGCATTCCAAAGAGCATTGTTGCGGCGGTGACCTCGCCCAGGGACTCCTGGCTTCTCGTTACGTCAGGTGGCAGAGCGCTTTATAGGTATAGCTGTAAAGTGGAGGTATAAAGGGGCATACAGGGGGACATTTTTGTAGTAAGCGTAAGAGTGTCTGAAGCATCCAGTAAAGCACTTCCGCTCGCGCCTCAACCTCACGTTGGGATAAGGTTGCGCTAAAGTGCTTCCGTTCCAGTCCACGTTCTAATGCACAGGGGTGGCATCCAATGCTGAAAGAGTGGCAGGTGGCAGACTGGCAGACGCCCAGTGCCAGTGTGACCCATTCGTGCGTGCTTTTGGAGCCGCCGGCTCAAAGCGAAACGTATCGCCTCCAAAATACTGTCGCCACCGGCGCGCCGACCCCGACCCTCTTCCGTTCTTTCTGCTGTCTCTCTTTTTATCATTTGAGGTTTATCGGACGACCAGGCAGAATTCTCCTGGAAGAGAGCCAACGCCCCTGCAAGTGCTCAATGGACGACCCACAACACTGCTCCTGGAACATCACCAACGCCGCCCCATGTGTAGTGTTACTATCTCCTTTCCCCCCTTTCCCTTCTATATAAGCATAGATTGAGAAGTTACCCGTCAAAAAGAACTCGTTACAAGTTAAGTTACCGTGTGAAAAATGCAAGTTAATAACGAAGTTCTTCAGCCTGAAATGTAACTCGCAGTTACTGAGTTACCTAAAAAAAAGAACGAGTTACTTCCAAGTTACTGTGGACACAAAATAGCATTACGCAGGTGCAGCGCGCGCGAGCAGTTGAGTTAGACCTTCAGTTCCCTGCGGAGGAAACAACACGCCTAGATCGTCTTCGCTTATATCCAACAATAGACCTCTCCCTATTTCTAAACAAATTGTGTCATAGGGTTCGACAGCGCCGCAAATTTGGTAGAGTTGAAGCACGGACCGTGGTTGAACTACGCTCGAAGCAAGAGGTGAACAAGGTCGCGCACGGTCTTGAGGGGACTACGATGGTCCCTGGAATGGACGTGAGCTTCTGTCCTACTTTTCTTTAAAGGGTCCCTGACCAGTGGTTTTGGAGCCGTTTTCGCGATTGAGATCGATGGAAGGCATCAAGAGGAGCTTCTCCACCAATTTGCGTGCTTTCAAGCAGAGTAGTTTTTCTAAAATCGAATTTCCAAAATCCTGCGTCAATCCCGTTCAGCACGCCAAGCGTCAAACCGAGGAAGCGCCCGCGCATAAATTAAAACATATGCAAGTGACGTGTGCCGTGACGTCGAGCCGTACCCAACCACAGCCTGGAATTACGTAGGTGTGGTTGTGACATCAGCATGAACTTGTAACCCATTATTTGTACAAAATGATCCTTGTACGTGCATTTCTAAATGTTAAAATGTGCAGGAATAAAAAGTATACCCAGTATCTCACATCTTTGTCGTGCGTTGAATTACTTCGACCCGCGCTAATCCGATTAGCGCGCGACGGAGAAGATTATTGCAGACGCTACTTTCGGAAACCGCGGTGCTTTGTTTTGGAGTTTGTGTCTGCAGTTTCTTGCGTTTGTCATAGTTGATTGTTAGTGATCATACGTTATACGATAAGTAATCGTGCTGTGAACACTCACTGTTCGCCGAATATGCCTGGTTACGGATGTCTGGTTGAAGGGTGTCCGAATGCGGCGTAGTCATCGGATATTCGGTTTCATGGGTTACCAAGTGACGACCAGCGGCGGCAGCAATGGCTTGCGACAGTCCCGTCACGACTCTGGCAAGGTAGAAAGCTGGAGAACATTCGGTTCTGCGAACGGCATTTCCCACCTTCCGACTACGTGACCCCTCTGTGTCACGACGACTCGGACTGCAGCGACAGATGTACCGCCTGGAGAAGACGGCAGTTCCTTCTTTGAATCTAGCTGCAGTTGCAGAGGTTAGTGTTTCGCCTGATGCTGTTGTGTCTCATCAGCACAGTATGGACATTTCGCGAACTATTATTCGTCAGTCTCGTTCACTTCAAACAGCTAATCATCGGACGTAGAGCAGATCATATGAAAGTAATCACAAAGTATAGTTCTCCGTGTTATAAACACGCAATTTATAGACGACGGAGGTTTCGGTTTTTAGGCTAATACAGATGAACACTTCCAAGGAGGTCATGCTGTTCTTCTAACTGTACTTTAGGTGAAACATCAAACTTGTTATGTTTTCCCTAGGCTGAACAATGAACAACATGGAAAATGTAGCACATAAGCTCTTATTTGTCAGATGAAGAATTAGGTAAAGGCCCTTGTCGTCTTTTTGTTCATGGTTCTCAATACTCAGGCTGATCGTCACATGGAAGTCGAAGACTCTCAAGCTGACTGGCCGGAAGTGGTCACATCTCGTGAGTCTCATCAGGTACGCATAAAATGCACTGAATTGATGTGACAAAACAAGCAATGCTTGTAATAAAGTGTGTTCTCTGTATGTCTCGATTACTACCACTAGCCAAGCTGCCTCATTAGTGGAACTTTCCCACCTGGACCTTCCTGTTGGACATGAGGTATGCAGCACATATCCTTTCACATTGTGCACTTGAATACGTAACATTTGTGATGATGGAACGTTTGCCTACTGCCCACAGGAAACTGCAGGCGATACAAGTCCTTCTGACCTCGAGATGGACTACTACGATCTGGCAATCCCACTTGAGCATGAGGTCTGTGACAATTTGTGAAACTTTGTGTTTCTGATACATGTGGCTGGCATATGTCTGCACATGGCCCAATATTGCTGGAGTATCTCCCCCTCTCGAGGGAGAAAATAAACTATGGAAGGATAAGTGCATGACAGTAAGCAAGAGGGTGGGAGCTGAAGTCGAGGGGAAAATGACAGGCAGAGCAAGGAAGATGGCTGAAACAAGGACAGGGGTACTCCACACATAAAAAAAAATTCTTCCATTTGAGAGTCAGACCAGTTTCACGTGGGTACCCCTTTGGTTATTATATCATATGTGTTCTTGTTCATTCCATTATAGGAAGTGGTATCTGCCAGCCATGACCTCCCATGCTACTCAGGAGCTGCATCTCCAACTAAGGTAAACGAGCTACAGCAACAGACTCTTTTTCTTCATTGAGCACTAATTTCAACCTCCAAACAGCACTGGGCAACGGCAGCACTAGAGGTCCCGGCTGATCCCTCTGCACATATAATAATAATAATAATTTATTTCACCAATGACACTTGGTGGGGGGATACAGACAAAAAGCTGCAAAAACTGCAGCTTGACGAGGTCTAACCCCCCTTTGTACACTCGACGGATAAAGCAATGACAAAACAGCAAACCAGACAATGCAAAGCGAACAGCAATGACAAATAGCAAACCAGATGAATCACGGAGTTAGACAATGGTAATGAACACAATGCATTAAGATGTATAAAACAAAAAAGCTATGAGAACACACGAAATAATATGACTATCCTAGTGAACATACATGGCCTTTATTGAGCGAATTGAAAGGCAGCTGATGTTAATGTTGTTTTGGATATGGGAATTAATATGTCGTGGAAGATTATATGAAACCAACTGTGAGCCATGTAGTTGCTGTGAGTTGCTGTATACTTGAGGGAACTGAGGTAATAATACTGAGAGTGATCACAGGCAAAATATGTGACAAACAATTTCAATCACAGCTGACATAAATGGAATAAGCATAAGTATACCACAACTTTATTGTCGTTTCATTTTTACTTCACTGTGTTGACCCGCAATTGTAGCAGTCGTTTATCACATGCACAGATAGTCTGGAGTGCTTTTCAATGTATACACACTAGACACAAAATTCTGCAACATTTCTAGTACCAAAAGTGCCTCGGATCATGTGGTGCTTGTTGTACAAGACGGAAGGGAACAACAGTAGCTACACAGACAACAGCATCGGACTTCAGATCTGCTGGCTTGGTTAGCACCTGTGAGTGTAACATATTTACTATTTCACCAACAAATAACAATGACAATCAACACTGTAAGCTTCACTGTACGATCTTTTGTGCGGCCACCCAATGCAACATGGAGCTGGAGCGGTTGGTAGCTCTAAGGTCGACCGCTGTTCAAACGGATGACGCCACTCCTGCCATGGCAGCCCCTCTGACATCATCACCAGTGCGTCCCCGTCCACAAGAGCTTCCACCATGCCCAGAGTCTCCGATCCTGCATTCTTCACCAGCTGAGGCAGGTGGCAGTGAAGATGAGGTCGATGAAGGAGACCGGACATATTACTCTTCAATGGATGGGAGCACCTTAGAGTACGTTGTGAGCAGCAGATTATGCTGTCCCTCTCTGACGTTTAATTTTTGCATAACAGTGAATGACACTATCCATTTCCTGCAACGTTATGACCATGCTATGTCCTGTGTGACGGATGTGCAATGTTACCTCATTCCAGGGAGACCCAAAGCGAGGCAAAGCTCTACGAGGAGCCAACATACATTGTTTTCGAGAGCTGCCTCACCCAGCTGTTCAAGACATGCCGGGAGTGCTTCCAGCCCTGCAGATGCTCCTTTACGACCAGTGGAACACTGGTGACAGTGCTGGCGGAGTGTCACCAGGGTCACACCTTTCAGTGGACGAGCCAGCCACACATAGGCAAAAAGGCAGCAGGGAATGCCTTGCTTTCTGCTGCGCTTCTGTATAGCGGCTCGAGCCCCACCTGCACTTTACGCATGCTGAGGCAAATGCGTGTCCAGGTGCTCACAGACCGCCAGTATTACCGGTATCAGGGTGCATACCTATTCCCTACGGTCAATAAGGTATGAATAGTTGGCATAAAAAGCATGCAAGCATTTTTGTTGTTCATCATACGAGGGTGACACAGATGAAAATGATGAAAAATAACTTCCAAAAATGACAGTCGTCACGAGTCTTGGTAACGATGTAGCCTTATCTTCAAAAAGCGATCACTATATAGGTGGTTGGAACACTATGCCACGGATCTGCAATCATTTCGAGATGGCTTTTTCTTTTGACTCACCCTCGAAGAAACCAAACATCCAACGCAAATACACGTCACTAAATAACACAGAAGTAAAAACTAATTTTGGTGGAAATAGGACTTTGCGGCTCCCACAATAAGCCACCATAGCCGACAATGCTCAAGGTGATGGGAGAAAAAGCTTAGGCACCTGTCACCTGGGTATGTCTAATTTATATACTCCCATATATTTTCACCAGTTATCTTAGGTGTAAGGTGCAGGAGTGGCATTTCTAGTACACGGAGTGCAAAGCGCTGTTAATCCTATTTTGCAGTGACAGTAGTGGATACATTTCTTGTCTTCCAGGAGTGTTTTCAAATTTTAGTTGCCCTGAAATCTGCAGCTGTAATTGAACTAAAATTTTTCCAAAGTAGGGTGTTGCGTGTGGTGGTACAGGACAGTACCCATTAACGAAAGTGCAATGCATTTCTGCCGCAGGAATACAAACAACAACAGCAGGCGCTCCTCGAGGACCTGGGCACCGACCCCACTTCTCTTGCCTCAGATGGCAGGTGTGACTCGCCTGGCCACAGCGCAAAGTTCCTGACTTACAGCTTCTACTCTGATAGGCTAAACTAAATTATACACTTTGAGCAAGTTCAGGTGAAGGAGGTATGTGCCGTATCATCTTTTCGACAAAGCACATTGCTTGAATTTTCGAGATAGCATAGCTTTTGAAGATTGAAAGGGCAAGCAGGCTTCATAACACATTATTCATTCTCCAGAAGTATAAAGCCACCTACATATTACCAAGTGACTGGTCAGGATATTTACTGTGCCAAAGTACAATTCAATGCAATGAATTTGATGCCTCCACTAAGTTCCCACGATTATTGTTGGTGTTGGACCCGCACTATTGCTAGCAGTTAGAGTAAAAAATTATGGTAGGAATAGACTACTTCTTGTGAAAACCTGCTGATATTCTTGATTGCAGTCCACGGAAGTGCAGGCTAGCAGCCATATGGAGAAGGAGGGTCTTGTGCGAGGACTGAAGTTTATGGAGGACAACCATGTCCATGTGGCCTCTCTCACGACTGACCGGCACCCGGCCACAAAAAAGTACATGCGCACCGCCAAGCCAGGCATCAAACACTATTTCGACGTGTGGCATGTGTCGAAAGGTAGGGACAATATGAAGAACTCTGTATTACTTGGTCATTATGGCCATATTATTACTTGGCGTTTATGAATGGGCAAGGCCCTTGTTTTTCTGCTGCGACAAACCTTGACCTTGAGTTCCTTAGCAGGACTCCATAAATACTGCAATTTTCTGCGGCAAAAGCAAAAATAAGTGCTTGTCCAAAATGCCTTATGGTTTTGCAATAATAGCACTGTGCTTGCAAATATCAGTTCGTCTGGACAGAGGAAACATACAGCTGGTTCCTTTCCCCTCCTAATACCCAGATGGTGCTCCTGCTGTTTCGGTTGTATGAGCAGGATGAGCACTGGTACACGTCACGCACAGACCCAGCAGTTTAAATTCATGCTTCATGACTCCTAAACAAGTATAAATTACCAAAATTATTTTAAAAAATGAATCCATTGGATGCAAATGTATAACTAGAACAGCTGAAAACTATTCTATAAAGATGACTTCCTACAGTGCCTATGTGCACGAGGTGAAGCATGCTTTAGCAACTACTATCGGGAACGGATTCCAGTAATGTTCAAGAAAACCCAATCAATTCAGGAAGACCGCATCCAGTTCTCTGCTGTGTGGACTAAAATATAAATTTATAATGACTAGAAATGTCATAATGTGCTAAAATTCGGCCCATTTCTCATTACCATACCAAGAATTGTGCAATCACAAAAAATTCCACCACGCTGTACCTCACATTCTGTGGCAGACCCACAATTCCACAAATTTTTATGAAAAAATGAGGCTTTATAATGGGTAAGGCCCAAAGTTTACTGCTGTTCCGAATTGCTGAGTGCGGCTTGCCTCTGCCCCCCCCCCCCCCACACACACACACAGAAAAAAATCACGGTGGCGCCCCTGTGTAATAGCAAACATTATTTAACTGCCTGCATCAGACCCATTTTCACCGGCTTAGTCATTTACAGCCATGCATGAACATTAAAATTTTTCTTGTTTGTTGGAAGAAGGGAAGACTACGCAATCTCTCCAACCCTACTACATTTTTTACCATCATTTTAAACATCTTTTAATGTTTTTTTTTTAGTTTAACTAAACATATTTTTAACGTCTGTAAAGTGGGCTTCGACCCCTGCACACAAGCGTTGGGGGGAAGGCCACTTTACGAAGCTGCTTGGAGCTCATCAGGTCATTATACTTTATGTGCAACAGCCAAGCTGTAATAGTTTTGCCTTTTCCTTTTTTCTCTCAATTTTAGTGCATGGTGCTTGGTAGACAGTCATGATGCACAAATTGAAACTTCTCAGTCCTCATGAAATGCATAACCAGTTCCTTAATAAGAACTGGTCCTCTCTCATCCTGCCTTATCAGAAGTAGCACAATCTAGGCAACAGCTGTAAGTTTTCTCTGTACATGGCTACCAAACCATAAGAAATGCCTGAGCAGGCACACATTCTTGCTGTTGCTACCGAAAACGGCACAATTTGTGAACCCGTGCCGCACAATGTAAGACTAGCTGCAGCAGAAAACCACGAGCCTCATTAACGGGTCATGTCTGGCCGCTGCTGAATTGCTTGCTAAGTTCAAGATGACATCATACTAATTGTGACATGGTGGTATGAAATGGTCTTAAGCAGACCTTTGTGTGTCCCCCTTCCCAAATGCAGCATCAAATGCAGGTCCCTTTTTTATGGGGGATTGCATATTCACATTTCAGTACTTGAGCTACACCAGTGGCTCCTAAACAGGGCAGCTGTCCCACACATATTACGCCCAATCCAAACTGAAAAGCAATTAATACGCAAGCCTGACCTGAGCATTTCAATGAGACACCCTTTCTCAGTTAGGTGCTGTCTTTGCTGGTGCAGTTTAAATTTCTACATATTTCTGCATTTTGCACGCATGTCTGACTACAGGCATAAAGAAGAAGCTCTCAGCCTCCAGCAACACTGTAGCCACAAGGGACCTCAAACAGTGGATACCAGCCACCGTCAACCATATATATTGGTGCGCTGCTGTGAGTGGTGGTGACGGTGACTTGCTGGCTGCCATGTGGAAGAGCTCCGTAAATCACGTGGCTAACATCCATGAGGGTCACGACCCCAGCTACCCACGTTGTCTGCACAAGCCCAACCAGGAGTCAGCCTGGCTTCAGCCTGGTACTGTACACATTATAAGACTTGTCATTCGTGGTTCCCTGTCAATAGCAATATTTCCATTCTTTTTTTTTCTCGGAGGGGGAGGAATTGGCATATGACACAAGCTGCTACAATAAAGGATGAAACTTACACCCTCATGAACTCAAACCTCCCCAGTATCCACTGTTTGCTTGGGTACAGCTGTAATTTGAGTTATTGAATGAATTTTACAACAGAGTAAATATACACCATGAAAATCATGATGTATACAGAAAAGGAGTGAAACATTGAGTCCAAGTAGTAAATTTGTGTCTCTAACCCTCGTGGACTTGTGCTTCTTGCAGGATCTGCAGCACATGCAAAGTTCAAGGCCATTGTTACTGCTCCCCTCCTGCTGAAAAATATACCCCAACTGTCCCCTGCCACGCAGACATATGGCCTTGAAAGTTTCCATAGCGTGCTCAACAACTTCGCACCAAAGTCAACGGCGTTTTCCCCTGAAGGAATGTTGGAGCGGTACGTATTAACGCATTATTTGTTCACTGGGTCTTAAATAGGCAATGCTCATTGCAAACACAAGCTTATGACTAGCAACATAGATGTAATTTTTCCCTGCTGCCATAGTGGCTGCAGGGAAAAATTACATCTTATGTTGCTAGTCATTTTGGGGATACACAAAAGTTTCTCAGTGTTGATCAAAGTACAGTAGACTTGAGTTAATTCAAACAAAATCCAAATTTTTGTTGGGCCTAGTATGTCTTTAATATATTTCGTATCCCCTTCATTCGAACCGTGCCTTCGGTTAATTTGCAGTTTGTGGCCTCTAAGGCAGGTGACACCGAAGACCACTGCTCTGCCGAATCGAAATCGAATAGCGATATTCGGAAAATCGAATAATTTTCGAATATTTCTGCAGTTGTTCTGCCTGTAAAGTAGGCTTCACCTAATGCACGTGACTTGCGGGAAGCCAACCTTACAGGCGCACTTTTGATGCACTGATTAAGCAAAAGTGGTGATAATTTTACGCTTGCATAATTGTTTTGTTCAGCAACAACAACAACAAAAAAGAAATCTGTTTACCAGCGCAAAAATTCAAATATAAAAAAGTGTCAAGAGATGCAGTAAATTCATAAACAGAGGCCACTGTTCACAATTACATTCAAAGTTGCTACGGCGGACAGAGGCTTCACGATACGCAAAACAAATGAGAGAAGCAGTTTATTGGTTATTATCATATTTTGCACCTAAGTGCTTATAGATGCACTTTGTGTGATTTGTATCAGTGACTGGCAGCAGAAAGGATGGTACGAATATACCACGTGTCCGACGAAAATCTTTGCAGCCCATTGTACAGATAAATCGATAAACGGAAAACTCAGGCGCTGTTAGTTGTACTTGACTCAGAAACAGGTTCTACACCACGAGTAGAACCTGTTTCTAACTCAAGTACCACAGTGGTCGCCTCGGTTTTTCGTTTATCGATCTATGCGTACAATGAGCTGCAGAGATTTTCGTCGGACATGCGGTATATATCTTGGTGGATTTCTGATAATTCAAACTTCTGATAATTCAGGCAAAAAAGTGCTGGTCCCCTCAAGTTTGAATTAACGACAGTCTACTGTAGTTCTCTTCATGTGCCTATCCAATATAAAAATATATTGTTAACTGTGAATAACACTTCCTGCGTCAGAACATCCCTCGCCATTCTCCACTTCAATGAAAATTCCTGCCGCAAACAAGCACAGACTTTGACTGCTGAAGAGCGTTGGAAACTGAAGGTGCCAAAAGGCAGGGGAGGGCACATCATTGCATGCCCAGTGAAGGAGGATGCAACATTCAGTGAGTATGCGATGCCCAAGGCACTAGCACCTCCCTGGTGTGTTCTGTATAACAGCAACTCACTTGTGAACATGTGGAATTTTGTGCTTATTCGCAGGTTACGTTGACATCCTCCTCAACGAAACACTTCTAAGATGCTCCTCCCTACCTTCATTTAAAGCAGCACTTGAGGAAGCAACCCCACTTGCCACCCCACCAATGACCTCTGACACCTACCCACGACAACGCCGGGAGGACATCATTGAGGCCCGCAAGAGCAGATTCTTGCAGCATCCCCAGTGATGGCTTGGCCAACAGATATGAGCTGGCACTGGCAGCACCTCATGACATGACTACGTCTGTTTTTTTTTTTTTGTTTTTTCTCTTTACTTCACTGTTAGATGCTGCGAAGCAACTATGGTCATGAGCGGCAGATAGATGGGGACAGGTGGACAGCCAGCAGCAGAAGGGAAGGGAGTAGGGAAATAGAGGGAAGGATAAAATGTATCATAATTTGATGAAGTTATTGCTAGATGCCGGGTTCATCGGCATTACAGGAGTACAGAGGGCCATCCAAAAAAATTTCAGATTAAGACATCTGATGAAAGTGTGTGTGCCACTATACCGAAAAGTGCAAAAGGTTTTGATGTGTGCAATTTGTTTCCCAGAAAAAAAACTCACATAAACATAGCTCCGCGCGTTCATCCTTAACTCGCCACTCCAGCTATAACGAGGATGAGGAGGTACGATGCCACGTCACCGATGACGGTATAAGGAGAACTCGTTCTGGTTCGCCAGTGGGGGTCAGCGCCTTGTCCCTTTGCCGCCGTAAACCTGTTTTGCCAATTCTCCCGGAGAATTGGGGATAGAAGGAGCGGCCGAAGCATTACAGAGCAAGGAGAAAGGCTTTATCAGAACCCCGAACAGCCGACTAGCAGACAACATTTCTCTAGGCCAATCAGCGAGCGTTCTCCTTATAGCGTCAGCGCGAGGTTCCAGGCAGATCACAGGCTGGTACTGCTCTTCACCACCGTTGTGCATGGTCGCTTTTTGCGACGTATTTTAAATTCAGTTTCTGCGATAATTATGAATATGTGGTGTAAATTACTTCGCATGGTGCATCTTACTGGCCTACTTAACAGTTTTATAGGAAGAAAACTGGGTGTTAAAATGACTTCTGTGCTACTTTAATGGATGGTTCAATAGGCATGCAAACATACATAGGAATCCCTCAATATATGTGCTCAAAATGCACTTTAGAATCACAAGTGACTGTGCTGAGTCTGTGGAAAATGCTTTCTGCAGAGTCAATCCTTTATCAAAGTTTAATCGTTCACTCAAAATTTTACCAAGGTCTCTTAGGAGCACAAAAACTGGAAAAACTAATCTCCTGAAGCCCTAATAACATACTGATCAAAGTAATTGGTGAAAAGTAATGCAGTTACTCAGTATGTACAAGCCTGGCACGTAATAATTTTGCACACTCATTACGTTTCATTGTAGCATTTTTGTGAAATCTGCCACATATGATGTCGCAATAGTGGTGACAAAGGTGATGGGCTTCACTTTTGTTGTTACATGCGAGAAGGCAGCTGTACTTTGTAATCACTAATACTTCATTTTGTATAAAATTCTTGTGGATATTTGGACATGGTCTGATGCACCTGTGTTCATTTTGTGCATTTCCTGTAATGTGCTATTACAATACACCATGGCCATGGAGTTAGGTGTTATGTGACACGAAGTTTGTGGCACAAACCATATTTGGCCCTTTTCTTCTCACCATCATAAAATGAAAAATTACGTTTGCCTTGCTTTGTTGTACTTGTTACCTGCCTGAACAAATAGGTGATGAGCCAGTTGAGAGGTTTTGCATGTTTGAATGTATGAAGTCTGCTTTATGTTTCATTTTCATATTAGTCGGGCATACACATGGGCGAAGGTAGATAATGAAGAAACAAGCTGGCGTAATAGGCAAGCAGTACACCACAATTTACCTTGTATGTCAATCCACATCTTGCGTGAATGAGCATGACATGGAGCTGTGGGCATAGAAGTGCTTCTTCAGGCTGGAGAAGGCCTACTGATTAACGAGCAAGTCCTTGATGCTCTGCATAAGCGTTCTAACGTGAAATACTGCATCACTGCACCCAGTCACACCTACACACAGTTGCACTCTGCATTTCATTCAAAGGAACCTTTTATTTTTGTCACTGTTGTCCCATAACTGCAGTCTGGCAAAGCACTGCAATCAGCCACATCTGTAATCAGTTGCGTGCCCATGGAAGATGCACCAACAACGTGGATTGAAGCATCTGGTTGTTGTAGAGTCTTCATGTTGTACTTTTATGATGCTCACTGCCTCGCCAGAGATTGAGTAGATTGGGGACACACGCCTTGGCCACACATCCAAGAGCAGTGTTGAGGATATGAATCTGCACATATGACTGAAGTCCTAATTTTAAAATTGCGGCTTCCGAGTTCATTTAGCAAATGAAAGATCTCAACGTGGTCTCGCTGACTACTGCTCTCCTGCTATTGGGTTCCATCAATTTTTAACTATTTTGTGGCTTTACATCGCATGACAACCATGATCATGAGCTTCACGACAGTGGTCAACCAGTGGATAATTTCGCCCTCGTGCCAGTTTTTAACATGCGAACAGACCTTCGCAGACTGCGTTCTGTAAAATTATCATAATTTGGGTTTCACACCACGGGACAACTATGACTATCAGTGACGCCATAGCACGTCTGTGAATTAATTTTGCCCACCTGAGGTTTCCTTTATTATAGCGTGTGTGTGTATGCACACTGGAAACAGCATTTAGCATCCCTCCTGGACACCTCATGTGTAAAGAACCCCTACCAGCCACCGAATTGCCAGCCTGCTCGACAAGGTTCAAACCTCGGGCGGGATGGCATTCTGTTACCAACATTCCGCGCCTAAGCCATCCGTACCCTCCTGGTAGCTAAAATAATAATAATTCGGGGTTTACGCCGCAAGACAACTATGATCATGAGCGACGCCACAGTGGTCAGTCTGTGGATTAATTTTGCCCACCTCAGGGTTCTTTAACGCACGTGAAATCTCACACACGGCTTAATGTCCCTTCCAGCGTAAGCAATCCGTACTCTCCACCGAATCGCTAGTAGCTAAAATAATTGTCATTACAATTTTAAATCCAGCCCCGATTTCATTTTGCTCTACCATCATTCCTGTTCAGATTTGAGTCCAATTTGTACCAGTCCAATCCCCAACACTGCTTTACGAGCACACTGCAAACAGTTCTTGCCATGACTGCAGCACACTTGTAGCAGTCCATCATCCAGTGTCATCACGTGGTGGTCTTGTTCCAGTTTTAGTGCCTGGTTGAGAGCATACTGTCAAGAATTAGTAGCTTGACACCGGCTAATTTTTTGTGCAATGCAGCACTTCCTGTAAAACCCTTTATTTCCGCGCGCCATTAATGTTTGCTAATTTCGCAAATTGAAGAACTTCGCGAAAATTTTAATGTACACAGGATACACAGTGAAAAATACGAAATTCGCGAAATTCAGCGGTCGTGAAACTACCCCAATGGCCCATTCGCGAAAAATAAGGAGCGCGAAATTTAAGGGTTTTACAGTACGACACGTTACAAACATCAACAATGCCTTTGATAGCTGCTATTACTGCCCTGTACCCAGCAGGGTACACTGGCTAGAGAAGAAACTGTACCGACATACACACCTTGCTTAGTACCTTGCATATCTGAAGCCTGTCCTTGACTCTGATGGAAAGGCTTCGCGAATGGTGTTCACAGCACAAGCTGGAATCACCATGCGCTTGTTTTTTTCCAAGCTTGTGCCACACCCACCTCGCGAACTGGCGGTATGCTGTGTATCGGTATCTCCTGCAATAATACACAGAATGAGAAAAGAAATGTAATGCCACTTTGGTATGGGACACACCATAACCAGAAACAAACGTGGTCGTAAAGTTGGAATCATGCTTACTTGTGAATATGGGCGCTCATCGGTTCCCGCTGGCCCCGAAGTTCAAAGTATGCCACCTTAAGCACGGTTTGGTTGAGGCATAACAATTTGAAATCTTCGTGCTCCGTGATACACGAGAAGCTCAGTGGTTCAGCGGTGCCCTGGAGCTCCTTACAGCAGAGGCACTCTTCTTCAGTGGGCATGGCGACGCATGACCCACAACGGCACCTGTAACCGAGAGGTGCTTAGAGAATCCGTCGCGGTACGAATCATCCGTTTCTTGCGCTATATGTTAATGAATTGCCAGCCATTATTTACCAATCTGTGGAATTCAGGCGGCTGCTGCTCCCGCACGCTGCCGCGTCAACATGTTCGTCCCGTTGAGCTCGCGGAGCCGGCGACGTTTCGAAGGCGAGGCTTCCAAATTCCGCCGCCCGTAACAAAATTTGCCTTTCCTTCGAAGACAGGTTGTCGAGAAGATCGCTCCCTTCGGCAGCCATTTTGTCAGAGTAACTAACACAACAAACACGAATGGGTGCGAGAGTAATTTTCCCTGCGTTGGGTTCGCTGTGACGAGAGTGCAGTCAAGTACGTCTCGACGTCACACCATGGAAGCCTGCATCGAAGAACACTTGCAGCAGGCTAGAAATCTGCCGAGTTGAGGGGGAAAACCGGAACCAATTTTCAGGGCCGTGGTTTTAATTGCTTTCTTCACAGTTGACTCGTGACACCTCGCGTGGTTCATGGGGACTGTATGTACTTCAATAATAACAAAAGACCCAAGGTAAGGCGTGGTGACTGGTCAGGGACCCTTTAAATAGGAGGCAGCGAACAAGTGCCCGTTCGTGGAACCCAGCTCTCTTCTTCCGATTTGTTCCGGTTCCAGTGTGTCTACCAACGTCATGATGGCGTTTCTCTGGTAGACGTCTATTCGAACGCTTTGCATCTTACTCCCTGTGGGCGCACAATGGTTCAGCTTCATTTCAATGGCAGCGGTTCTTACTTCCTGAATAAAATACTGTCATTCACTGAATATCACGTTTTATAGTAAAAAATGCCATGAAGGAACCGGAGAGAAAGCAAGAAAATATGCGCACGTGAGTGAAAAGCGAATTAAAAGTAACTTGGAACTTAACTTACTTTGGCTCTAAAGCGAAACGCACCGCCTCCAAAATACTGTCGCCACCGGCGCTCCTGATCTGCGTATCTCTGATTGGCTGCACATTATATGTCAAATATTTGGATGCTCATTGGTCTCCGAGAAATGTCGTCAGTTTCCCTCGCGCTGATTGCTGATTGGGCGAGAGTCATTTGATTGAAGCGCGAGTATCCGGTCGGTCGAACGGAGGAGAAAGAAAAACGACGGAGGAGGCATCACGTCTGTCCGGCCACGCGTGTTCTCTCGGACTACAACCGTTGTGCACGCAGACAATAGCGGGTAGTCTGAGGGTTTTGAATGCTTTAGATTTAGATTGTGGCGAACTGCTAATGTGAGAACGCAATGCACATCCACCTGATCATCACAACAGCGGGAAGACGAACATGACAGGGAATCCCTGCACCTCCAAAGGACGCAGAAATCGTCAGAGAGGAAGTCTGCACTCTTTCCGACGTTCCGCAGGTGAACGGTAAGACAAGTTTGATTACTTCTTGTGACCGAAGGAAGTAATGCAAGTTTATCACGTTAAGTGTATTACGTACAATATTTACGAGTCACTCGGTACGTTAGCGGCGTTTAATAGCGCAGTGCATTGCCGTAACTTGTGCGTTTCGGATATTCCGCTAATCAAATTATGTGTGGTTATGCTAGTTGCCCCTCATGCACGTCGCAGCTGTTCATTCACTGTGATCTACGAACATTTGTTACAAGTGTGCTTTGGTGTTCAAATACGAAATCAACATCGATTGCCTACATAACAGTGATTTTCGTGCAGAGTTACGGATCATCAATATATTTTTTGGTTTTGTTTTAGTGCTCCCGCAGCCATCGGCAACAACGACGCACATGGCTCAGCCTGTTTTCGAAAACTGTATACCTCTACATTCTGGGTGTGCGAACTGCGATTGGCTTCTGAACTGCCCTTCGATGTCGAAGCACCTAAAGCTCCAGTGAAGCCTGTTACAAGACGTGAAAAGATATGTACTGTAGCGTTTTCGAGGCAGTTCCCGAGGACAAATAAACTTGATTTGTCGTACACCATCGCTTTTTGATTGTCTTGCTTTGGGACAGCATGATCGTTGCTCTACAGCAAGCGGCGAAGACAAACGGACGAGGCTGGGGGGTAGCGGGGACCAGAGGAGAGACGAAAAACCCGAGGGGCGAAGGGGAAGGCGGTTGGTCTACGCATGCGCACTTGACCAGAGCTATTTTTTCCCGCGCTGCTGATCTGGGACGCTGTGAGTGGCTCCTGTAGATCACGTGGTTTGGCCGCCCGCCATTTTCCCTGGACCATTGCGTCACTGGGAGCTTCCGGCGGATGGTTTTTGGTCGTGTATTGTGTTCGCTCCGACACTCATTTCCTCCTCGCGGACGCAATGGAGTAGTTGCAATGATTTAATTTGGGTTGTGACGAACTACAGCTCCAGCTGATCACAGAAGAATGGAGTGGAGGACATCGCAGGAAATTCTTCATGTGGAACTTTTGCATTCCTTCTTCCGATTGCCCGTCGGTGAATGGTAAGACAAGTTTGATGCGTTCTACCCAAGGAAACAATGCAGGTCTATCGTGTGAAGTGCATTATGGTTCCGCGTTTTCGATGTTTATATTTGGGTGGATTCGGCGTATGTTTTTCGATGTTTACTGATTTTCGCTAAATCGGAGTTTTTCGATGTTTTTCCTTGCGTGTACATGGTTTACCCGACATTTATCGGCGAACAGCAATTACAATGTAATAATGTAATTTCAGTGTTGTGCACGTCTAACGCAACCTTAACAACAACAAGATGTTAAGAACATGTCCAAATGTGAGTGCCTCTAAGAAACAGCCCCTGCCTTCCACTAATTAGTCGAGTTCTATAAGCGCTGCAAGAAATGACCGGAAGGCGTTTGCTCACCTTGTTCGTTGCGAGGATTCTTCAGATTCACGTGGCGCCGCGATTGCACGTGCTCCGACATGGAATAACTGTCACGCGACAACACTTGCATACGACAACATCTTCCTTACCTGAGAGTTCAAAATCTTGATTTTGGCAAACGTAGTCCGAGGCCCTTTTTCTTCACATCGCGGGTGCCACGGAAAGACAGGACCGCCGTACGTGGAAAGTGGAGGTGCATTGTACTGTCGTCACCCCTCCACTAAACAACTGAAGGCCGGTGACCGAAATTCTACTTGACGTCACGTCCCTAAAAGGTTCACAATCGCGGTGGGGCACCTACAACGACAGAAGAATGAGATTCTCACCAGTGCACCCGATACGAGACAAAAGGATTGACCCTGAAACACTCAATGTGGTCGCAGGTCATCCAACCATAGCCACGAAAAGAAGAGTCATAAAGGAAAGCCTGCTAGGCATGTTAAAATCTTAAGCTGGGCATGTGCAGCAATTTATCTGTCATGGTTCCTGGAATATTCCTCTGTATTCGATGTTTTTCGATTAAAACCGGATGAGGGAAAATTTACCCGGCGTATGTTTTTCGATTAAACACGGAACCCTAATTATAAAGTCACTCACTAATGTTCGGGGAGCTTCATTTTGCTGTGCTGTAATTTGTACAGCTTGATTGCCGGTAATCAGAGTGTGTGTTCTGGTTGTACTAGTTGTCTGTCACGTCGCACTTATTCATTTGCTGTGACTTACGAACGCTTGTGACATGTACGCTTTGATGTTCAAACAGGAATCAGCATGTATTGCCTGTGCACGACGTCCTCAACTAAATGACCTGGCAGACTGAGCTCAATAATAGACTGCTGTGCGGCGACAACTTCACACTGGATTGCCTCTTGTGCCAGAGTTGGGTTGAAAAGAACATATCAACGTATGTTCCTGTTTTTTTTTTTTGTCAACGGAACAGCTCAGTGTTCCCGTGGCTGTCGCCGGAAATTTCACCTCTACCTATTGGATATGCGAACTGATTTGTTTAACTGCTGTTTATTGTTCGGACTCGTAATGCTCCGGTGAAGCCTATGGCAAGACATGTGTATGTAGCGTCAATTTTTTATACAATTTATGAAGGAAAATAAATTTGAGTCATAAACCTTCATCGCTTTTCGTTCATCAACTTTGATCAACAAATTACGACGTTACTAGCAGTCACACAAAGAAAACGCGTGAAGTTGGCGAAGCGAGAGCAGACGACAAACCCCAGGAAAGAATGGGGAGGAGGTTAGAAAAGGATGGCATAGGATAGGAGAGGAGCGCATGCGCACTTCACTCCAGCGCTTGGATCCGAGGAGTGCTGTGAATGGCTCCTAGAGATCACGTGGTTCGGAGGTCCTCGATTTTCCATGTACCATTGCGGCTACGGGAGCTTCCCGGGGCTGGCATAGTCTCTTATATACTACATGCCTGCCGAATGAGGCAAAAGCGGCCGTTCACCTACACCGTACACCTGGGCGCCAGTTTCCTGGGTTCAGAAACACGGACAGTCAGAGCAGTGACAACTTTTGCCTACCCCGTAAGCGTACGCTGCCGTATGCTCGGTCAATACCCCACACAGAACACTATCTCCTGCGGACGTCCGAAATAGATTTCAACGTCCATGTCCTGAAATGAATGTCTGGTGGACATCTCTGGGAGCTACATGGATGGACGTCACTAGCGTCCGTAGCGGCCGTTTGAAGAATTGTCCCAGTAGGGTCCCTGACGGGATGTTACATAGAGCATTATCGCAGGAGAGAGAGAAACATTGCAAGGTGTGTCGCGGCGTGAGTTCGACTTTCGATGAACCAACTGAATGCCTCAAACCAAAAGCAGTAAGAAACACAGACGTTACCGTCATAGTGAGTTAATACGCCAAGGAGTTCTTTAGTCCAGTGTTACCGGTATACACAATCGCGTTCAACTTAAACACCTCACCCTTTACTTTAACTCGCAGGCAAACAGGACTCTGGAATTTGTTGAAGCTCGCGAGACAAGCAATACATATGTATCTGTTTTCGCTTTGGCAAGATATGCCACCTAAGTTATTTTCATGGTTCCACGAGCTTATATATGCACGTCTTTGTTTTTGCTTTCTAAAACTTCGTGCTCATTGTGCGTAACGCAAAATACGAGAAGCAAACAAACAGGAGCAACAGAGAAAGAAAGATGCAGTGTCCGAAACTGAAACAAAACGGCAGAAAAAAGCGCGCACAGGCCTAGTAAGAATCAGTCCACTTAAGCAGCAGCTCAATAAAACAGTATCAATAATAATCAGAAAATACACGGCCCTGAGCACGTACGCAAGTAAGTCCGTGCAACGCCCGGGCAGCTCCATGTAACTTCCTCTGAGGACAAACGACGTGTATTTGTGGGAAGTCCAAATCGTGACCGCTCGGAGATGTGGGAGATGTCCGTCGGAAAAATTTCTGTCTCCCAGTGAGATCAAAATTTCCGGCAAACGATATCCCCAGGAACATTACCGGAAATTTTCTTCCGTTGGCTACAGTGCTTTGAGGAGATAAGTGTCCCGGATGGGCGCATGCTGCGCAGGTTTTGTCATCGCTAGATAAGCCAGTGGTTATCGAAAGACGCCGTGCCAGTTAGCGTTGGTACAGTCTCTTATGGGTGTCATGTCATTTCTCCGCCTGTCAGACGTACCAGTTTGTAATCTGCTATCTCTGTGTAGGAGGACGGTGTCATGACCAATACTGCTGATATCGCATCGAGGTAGCTATCACCAACCTAGGAAACTAGCGCCGCTACTCTGGATGACCGACGTCTGTGAGTTTCGGAGTCATTGGGTGGGCATGTAGTACGAGGGGTGTTCAAGTCAAACCGGGACTTTCTGTCTCCTGAGTGTACAAATGGCTCGCGCTACTTCTTTTCCGTCATTTTCACACGTGACAGGCCTCCGCGTTCACCACGTGGTGGTCCAATGTTTGTGCAAAACAGAAGACACGTGCTGGACAAGATGGCCGACAACGAGGTGAGCGCACACATCGAACGGCGAACTGTCACGAAGTTTCTCCTGAATTACGGCGTAAAGTCATCTGAAATTCACAGAAGACTTCAGGCTCACTATGGCCACGATACACTTAGCCGCAGCAAAGCGTTTGAGGGGTGCAAACTGTTCCGAGACGGCCGTACATCAGTGCAGGATGATCCCGGCCGGGGCGGCTCAGAGCCCAGTGTCAGAGTTCCTGAGAACATCCAACTTGTGGAGCGCCTGATCCTCATGGACCGACGGATAACATGTCTCGAACTGGCTCGAAAGACGAACCTTTCTGTGGGAACATTAAGCACTATCATTCATGAGCACCTCTAGTTTCGGAAAGTTAGTGCGCTAATAGCACAAAACGTTTTGAAAACGTCGAAAAATGGTGGTAGAAAAACTTGTTTTTCGTCTAGAAAACGTCTCGTTTTTGGTCTACGTAACGTTTTGTAACGTGGAATAACGTGACGCTCGTTTTTCTCTCAAAGACGTCATTGCAGACGTCCTCAAGACGGCTATGCAAGGTATGCAAGACACCTTGTCAAGGTGCATATAAAACGTTTAATAAACGTTTCAAAGAATGATTAAATATAGTGCCCTTTTTGTGCACTTTCTGTTGCCTCTTAGGACAGTGTCAAGCTACAGTCCTAAGAGGCAGTGCGTACAGGGATGGAGTATCCATTCACTGTAAATACCAATGTGAACGAAGTGGAACCGCGCTCCGTGGCACCCATTGCAGGCCAGCCTAGTTTCCCATTGGCCATATTTACAGCAGCAATGGTTTTCCCATTAAAGTCACATTGAAATTCTCATTGCCAACGCACTTTCTGAATGTGAAGTGACTATTCTGTTGCATCAGAAAGCATGTTTTTGCTGTAAAAATGAATTACACAAAATACCTTTCCTGCGTGAACATTTATTCTTACACAAAAAAATACAGTAGATGTGAAAATATTGTAAGTGGCAGATACAATGGTGAAAGTTATTTGTGATGTTTTTATAAGAGCGAATATTCACCAAGCGGTTGGAAATCGCTCGCAAGACATATAGTAAACACCAAGAAAAGGAACCTTAATGAGCACTTACATGTTGTGAAAGCATTCCGTCCATCATCAACACACACAACGTAAATCCACAATGAGTAAGTTCATAGAGATGTATCCCATGTCCGAACAGTGCCGACGAAAAAAAAAAACGATGGCATGACGTTCCCGTCCAGATTGCCTTTCTTGCGTGAAAATTAAGAGGCCATACCAGTCGGGGAGCAACTCCGATTCACGATTTTCCCGACTCTAGATGGCGCCACGCTCGCCGTCCTTATCACGCCGTTCGCCTCCGACTCACGAAATAATCCCCATTGTGCATGGTTGACCTCGCGAGTTTAAGGCGGCCCGCACCCTCTGCGCTGTTTGTCGAGTGGTAAAGTGGCGGACTTTGCCACGAAAGGTCCGTAGTTCGATTCGAGACATTCACGTCTTTTTGCTTGTCTCCTATTGCTACATGAGTACTTTATTTTAATTTTTTTGTTCTTATATATTCATGCTACAATTATTGTTTTCACAAGTCACTACCGCCTGTACTGACTGATTATGGAATTTTTAGTTGCTCTTCGTATTGTTTTACTAGTGCATACTTACTGTATGCCGACGTACAAGTGTGATCGGATAGTTCGGATGACGGTATCTCGGAGGCTCTCAATTGCATCTACCAGCGGCTGTAAATTAGGCTATAAACATTGCCTACACACAGCGCTTAGAATGCCAGTCTGGAAAATCTGCTCGAAACGGTATTCCTTTTCGCTTACATAATAATAAGGATAATAAATAATAATAATAATAATAATTTTACTCAAGAAAGCAAACTACAAATATAATAAAACAGGCCCGTCTAAGCGGAAAAGCTTGTGGCACTGGGCCTGAAGCAGTCAGCGGCATACAGTTTGACAGTACATGAATATATAAAGGTACTACATCCTATGATAAAGTTGCCGTAGCGCTTTTTTTAGTTTGTACTTCGATTCCAAAGAAAAACTGTCGAAGGGGAGCTCATTAAAGATACTAGGTACATAGCATTGCCTGCGACAAAGTCCATATTTTTTGTGTGAGAAATGCACAACAGGGCACAATTCGCTAACGGGGTCCTATATGAGGGGTCCCAAAAATGTTTTTACAGCATGCAATTTACCTTGATAATAACTCTATTATTCATGCAAAAATGACATTTTGATATGTATATTTCTGGTAAGTAAGCATTATCAAATATCTGAATTCATTTACAAGGCGTTTGTGCAAAAGACTTTTCAAAATTTCCGTCGTAGAACAGACTTCTTATTATTACCCGAAAACTTCAGTAACATATTTGAAAGGCTCCTTTCCTCCATGTTCTCCCTTCTTTTTCTTTCACCTTGTACTACCCGCTCAGAAAAATGATGTCAGTCGACAACCCCAGTGACAGGGGACTCCCTTTCTTCTGGTGTACGAGTTTGCAAAACCGTACAAAGGAGGTGAAGGGCGATAAAGCCTTGGGGTCGACGCACGGGAACCAAACAAAAAAGATATGGGAAGGTCGAGCGGCAAGGCCTTGCAGCGGGAGTCGCGATATTCCCAACACAGTCTTTATTTATTATTTTTTTTTTCCTGAACGCCAAGAGGAACGATTCGACAAAAAATAAAAGGACACATTGTAGAAAAATAATAACTATGGTCACCTGACAACATAACAGGTTCTTGTTTGAGTGTGGCAAAAAAGTACAGTTCGGCCTCCTTATTATGTGGGACAGGATAATATATGCCTTCTTTTCTTTTTTTAGAATAATTTCTGAAGCGTAAATTTTTACTCCAGATTTCGTTGTGTTGGATGCTGAGGTCTCAGTTAATTCAATCTAAACTTGAAAATGTGAAATTCGGTCGTGGAAAAGCTGAAGAACTGGACACAATGTGAGCCAAATTTATGCGTATTTTAGGAAAATCACTATTCTTAAAGGGCAACACAGATGCAATTACAAAATTGGGGTTTCCAGAGATGAATATGAGCACTAGTTGCCAAATGAAGGAATGATCACGGAGAAGTCGTTTCATATAATCAAAGCTCGCCCGAGATGCCAGATTTTCATCCCCGGAAAAAATGTCCCCAGGAAGAACCGTCCCCAGAGAAAAATGTCCCCGGAGAAATCGTCTACGCAAGAACGAAAGCCGTTTGATCGAACGCGGGACATTTGGTCGAAAGTCATTTGATCGAACACCGTTTGATCGAAACGGCAGCGGTCGTTTGATTGAGTTTTTTATTGCTTCGTTTGGAGCAGATGCATACTATAAACAAGATTGATCTAAAGTTTTACATGGCTGTTAATACAATATCTGTATTTTATACTATGGCGAAATTTCCTTCTTAGCATTTATACTTCGAGTGCCTTTCGTGCACATATCACTATCCCATTTCGGATCCCAGCAATGAAAAGGGTGCCCAGAAGAAGCACAGACTATTGGCTGCTCCCAACTTGAAGACATTTTCTTCGGTATGTGTCCTACAGCTACGTGGGATACTTCCGCATTGTTCTATTCAATTCAATTCAATTTTATTTCCTTTCGGGAGGGAGAGAGTAAAAAGTCAGAAGGCCGAAAGCCACCCTATGTCTCCCAATTTCAACAAATCCGCAAAGCGAACGATAACATTCGGTCGGCTGTGATGTATTTCATCGGCTGTCTAGATTTCAGTTCTTACTTGCATCTATATTCCAGGGGCTTTTGATGCACAATTATCCTCACTGTACCCACCACTCACTTTCTTTTCGTAGTAAACATATTGTAGATTATTGTTTTTCATATTCGCTGGCTAGTCTATTTGCGAGCACCAAATGCTATGCATTCCAGTTATTTGATTTCTAATACAATAGCCACAAAACTTTTTCATAATCTACACCATCCCATTCAGTGGTCATTCACTGGAGTGCTCACCCGGTGTCTCTTTGGCCTTTCCATTTTCAGCCTTCTGACAGTTCGGCGTTATGATTTTTTGGTCTTTTGGCTGTCGGCCTTCTGATAGTTCGGCGTCATGATTTTCGGCCTTTTGATAGGCTCACTCAGCCTAAATAAATGCATTGCATTTAGCAACAGCTATTAAAAAAAATGAAGAAAAATAGGAGAAGGAGGAAGCTCCTAAAACCCCTTGAACTCCATCTTTATGTATAAATGAACAAGATAGAATCAAAGGAACTTGATGCGCGACGAGGTCTCGGAGCACGATTTCCGTCTTATAATTGCACTGATTATTACACGAAAACTTCAGTACTATATTTTTAGACACTCATTGGTTTTCACAGGGTACTTCACATTACATTTACACCAGACCTTTCGTTCAGCGTAGACACTAGTTCAGCGGAGAATCCCCAGTGACCCGGAGCTTTTCCTTATCTTCCTCGGAAGGCCTCCCTTTGTGCGCCGTGCAAAGACAGACGAGTACAGGTTTTGGGTCATCCAACGTGCAACTAGCAAGGATTGTCGAAAGATGGAGAATCCAGGGAACCGGTCTCGAAGAATTGGCCGTATCTCAAAATAACGTGATCGAAGTCCCCGTTGCAAAATAAACTACTGTAAATAAATGTTATCTGGCTGTTTCTGCGCGGAAACTGCCAAAGCCCACTTAGACTAACCTGAACATGAAAATGCTCGGCCAAATCTCTTTGTTTATGAAAATGCAAACACCGAACTTGTACTAACCTAATAATCAACTAACTAACGTGCTGTTCCGTCGCGTCCGTTTCATTATCTCCTATTTCTTAATTTTATTTATTTATTAATTTATGTATTTTTGGAATAGCAAGCCGACGTCCCGTTTGGCTGGCCTTTAGCCCGTTTTTTTTTTTTTCCTTTTCGTCTAATAAATATATCCCCCTCCCCCGTCGCTGTCGTTGGTTGTCGTTGGTTTTCCTTGCTACTCGAACGTGAATTTGGGTTCCGGAAAAGACTATTGCTCATTGCGTGGGCGGAAATAATTGTGCAGCGGCCGCTTGGTCGATTTTTCTTATTGGTTCACGTGGAGCGTTCATGAAAAAAAAATAATTAAGATAAAAATAAAAATAAATCGATCAATAAAAGAAAGAAAGAGAAACAACAAATAAAGCTGCAGTTCTAAGTACCATTATCCTAAGAAACATTTATCTGCGTGTAATCCGCTTGCTGCCTGTTTCAACATTACGAACATTACAGGGCAGTCCTGTTGAACGTTACTGGAATGTTTGTGAAGTCGGCCTTCCACTAACCGTAAATACGAGAGATTCTCGTTAGCCTTATGAGACAGTTGACTGAGTAAGCACAAACCCGAAACGGCAAAATCGAGCAAATTGACGTTTCATGTCAAGCTAATAAACTCATCTCACTTCTCTATAAGCGCACCGAAAAAAGAAGAGGTTTATTGGTCTCGGTGGTCTCTTACACGGGCAACGCTGGCTCGTCTACCCAACGTCCCCCCCCCCCCCGACAATGCTGGCTGACGATAATTCCTTCACGAGCAGCTAAGCAAGCTTTTGTTCTGGTCTCCAAGGCCATGCTGTAAGTCCGCTGTCCATGAAAGTAAAGAGGAGAGGGGGAGCACTACAGTGCGCGTGCGCGCCGCATGGTCGGCGGATGGATACGGTCAAAATTTTCCGCGCGGTTTTTCCTGTGCTACGGCTAGAGGGCGACACAGAATGACGCGGTTTACGGGGCTTTGAGACGGTATTTATCCGTACTCACTTTTCATGCTTTTTTATAAAAACGGAAAGAGTTAGACATATAAATTTGATGTCTATCGATTCCTGAAATAATTCCAGAGAAAGTAAATGGAAAGTTTTTTTTTCGAAATGGCTATACAAGTTTAATAAAACCTGTTCAAAGAGGGAGCAGAAAAATTGTGTATCTTTTTCGCATTCGTGACGTCGCCGTAAAATACGTACGACATATATGAGAAATCCTGTAGCGTAAATAATTTCATCTCGTCTTCCTCTTTATGATGAAAGCACCCGCGTCAAAATCTGCGCAGCGGTTACCGAGAGAAAGCATAAAAACTGTTCCATAGGAAATGCATTGGGACGGAGAGCTGGTATGCCCTCTTAAAGGGACAGTCGCATTCTCCGAGGTCAATTTCGAAACTAATGCGAATTCTAATTCCTTGCCGACCACTGAAATGGGCCCGAAAATACCATTTCGATCCGCGGCGTACTTTTCGCGCAATCCGATGAAAAGGAAACCGGAATCCTTGCGCCCTCGCTCTCTAAAAGTGGGAGCAAACGTCACCCGGATAAGGCCAATCAGCGCGCGCCCTGGGTAAATGCGAGCCGCGCGCCTGTTTGGCGATCGCGAAGCGAAGGCGAAGGTAGCAAACATGGAGTCTGAAAACGAGAGTGATGTTTCTCTGTCTGGGGGAGATTCTGACGAACATGTAAGCGGTAGCGGCGACGAGTTAATGCTGGATGATGACCCATACTCTACAGACCCAATGCCTCTGGAACCCGCCGACCATGCACGAGATGTGGCTGCGGCTAACCCGCGGGATGACATTTTCAGGTGACGTATCTCTTTGCATGGTTGCCGTCGAATGTGCTAAACAGTTTAGAATGTTGAAATTGTTGTCGGCAGGTGTCTGTGTGGAGTCTGCGACCCACAGGAGCCCGACGAGCGCCTGTGTTGCCATTGTGTTGCCAGGGTGGTAGAAATGTGCAACAGTGCCGCCGTGCAGTGCATAACACAACACCCATTACTCAGGGACATCTGCCTCCGTAGGGAGCTTCTAGTGGTGCACGCGCCTCAATTCTGCCGCTATGATCAACATTTTAGGCGACTCGATCCCCAGGACCACAGGTAAGCCTGCTGCCGTGCTCTTCCGTTTGCTGTGATTACGACCGTAATGATTTTTTCGGTTTAAATGACCCCCCATCAAGATTCGGAAGGTAAACTCGGGTGCTAGTCGGGTGTTGTTGGTTACGCAAATTGTCGAACCTAAAATGGACAGGGGTTGTATACAAAAGGGCGGCTATTCTCAACAGCTTTTTGGCCTACACAAGTTTGTCCCCCATAAATCATAAGCGTGGCCGACAGCCGTGGAACGACCCAGAATCCTGGTCCAACAATTCCATTAGGAAAAGTGAAGCAACACAGTCGCCTCAGCTAGTCTCGACATGCTCTGAATTATGCCAGTTAGCCATGGCCTGATTGGCAACACAAAACCCTGATTGACAGATATCCAGTGGGAATTCTGAAGGATAGTCTTACTAGTCTGAAAACAGAAGCATTTGAGGTGCCAATAAAGGGGGGGGGAGCATGTTACTGAAGAATGTAAGAGTAATATATTTTGGGAGAAATTGGATTTTGCCGGAATTGGAGAGAAGCTGGTTTGGGAGGGAGTTAGCTGTTGGAATCGGGTTCATCCTGAAAGAGGTGGACCATTTTTCTGTTGTACTATGTTGCGCGCCTGCCAACCTTCCACATTCAAAAAGCGGGAGACCCCGGAACTAAGAAAGGAATGCACAGGCTTTGAACTTCAAGGTTGGGATAGTGTCTGTTCTTCTGTTCTGGCCATTGTCTTCCCAATACTGTGGGAGATTAGGCAGGTATGCAAATGCCCACAAGATATAATGCTAAACAAAAAGAAATGTCGTGTGGATTTGTCTTTTCCAGCTGCCTGAGGTTCACGGCATACTCGTCATTCACGAGATGGGTCTGGGGATACCTTGGTCCAAGGAACAGACGACAGGTTCCTGGATGCGTTGTCCGAGCCATCAGGAGGGAGTTCCCATCTTCGTCCTATCAAGGCTATCAGCGTTAGGACCATCGAAGCAAGGGTGTCTTGACAAGAGAGACAAGCTGGTGCATACTGATGGCTGGAACTGGAGACATGTAGTGGCAAGACAAAAATTTTGCTGACATAGGCACACTTTGTGTAAATGAGCCCTTGGTCATCCCCCTTGCCTCCCATTGGTGTACGGATAGGTTTATCCGTACACCAGACACCAATAGTATCCTCCTAAACCTCTGATGGGAGGCAAGGGGGATGACCAAGGGCTCATTTACACCAAGTGTGCCTATGTCAGCAAAATTTTCGTCTTGCAGCAATTTTCGTCTTTTCGTCATTGCAGTGTGGGGGATGTTTTGTCTTGTCACTCTGTATCTCCAGTTGCAGTCAACAGACTGTCTACCCATCTGTACAGCAAAAACTACTACACGTGGCAGTATTAGCTCTGGCATCAAATCCAGACTGTACTGCACTAAGTTAGTGCCGAGGTGGGAATATTTTGAATTCTGTGCAGATTTTCAATGCGGTGTAGTGACGGGAATAAAGAATGACCCTATAATTGTATCGATTTATTGTGCAGTGGAGTATGACGGAGTGGGAATAACAAAATAGCATAGGTTTATTTACCAAATTAGGCAAATAATATTATATATATAATAATAAACCAATATTAGGCAAATAAACCTAAGCTATTTTATTATGTTGTGCTGTGGTTCTACATTAATGTGGTGTGAAGTCTGGGCGGTTACAGGTACGCTGCCACAGGGATGTTAGGAGGGTTCATGTTGGCAGATCCATATCTGGTGTACTAATACGCTATGCAAGTCTGTGTCCATTGTTTTCCTCTTCCTCGAATCAGGGGATGACATCCCCCTTGTGAGATGCGCCGTGAAGTGGGTCCCCAGCACTTGCTTCAGCCATGACCTCCACATCTGAAATATGGCCTTGAGTATTAACACTCAAAAGAATATGTTGAGGGCCTAGCAGGCACAATAACAAATATAAAAATGACTATGCAAATAAATCTTCCCCTTTGCGGTCCCTATTTCACTGGCACAGTTATTTTCCTGTCGACATTACGTTATAAACGCTGGCAGCCGCATCACACAAGATTCCTTTCACAGAACTCTACAATTTTCAGGGCTCGTACATATCGATTATTTTGTGGGACGTGCAAAAAAAATTGCAATATTTTCGTGGCTTGACAAAACATAACAAATCCAGTTGATTCCGTTGACGTGCTTGCTGCCGCCTGAAATAGAGCCAGAAATTAGCAACAAGGCTGCAGTAGAATACTGATGCAAGTGTCTCGGACGTAGCCAAACACAGATTGCGATGCTTTCACATCCCTGAATGCTGCCATCAGGCTTACACTATGAGCTGTAGAAACATCCACTAGCTGCAATAAGATTAGAATAATGCTGTCATGTGGGAGTGTTACGTTACTCCTGCATAATACTGGCGACAATTAGCACAGCAACAACACACCAATCTTTTTTCTCTAGAGTACGCGTACTATTGCGTCAGGATGCTGCAATCATTGTAATAATTTGCGTACATTAGTAGCCGGTGTGACTGTGAAGTTACAATCGGTGGCGAGGCCAGGTGTTCGCGATGATGTTTACTGTGACAACTGATATTTTTCATCGCAGGGTATAGCTGTGACCACGCAAAATTGTCACTTACCTCCGTTACTGGTTCCTGCCCTTGTTCCTGATCGAATGTGGTAAGGGTGGTAGGCACGGCGTCAATCTTCAGCCGCTTCTCTTTCTGCCGTAGCCCAAGCCGAACTTGCAATACATCTTCATCAAAATAGGCGTCGTCGGCGAAATGACAGGAACAGACGCGTGAAACATTCAATCCTTGGGCCACACCACAGTAGTGGCTGGCGATCGCTGCCTCCCACTTTCGTTTCGTTTCGCCATTGCGAGGTCGGTGAAATGTAAGCTCGGGATTCGCGTTATAAGACTTTCTGCACCCGAGCACGTAGCACCGGTTTCCTGGCTGTGACATCGCACGTCAACGGCGTGAAATCCTAGGCCACACGCTGTGGTTCAAAGTACTTCAAAGCAAACGCGACAAGACAACAAGAAAAAGGGACAGCCGCACGCTCAGACACACACAGAATCTGCGGCGGGAAGGAGCGCCTCCTGATGGTTGGTTTATCCGGGTGACGTCATCCAGTGTCGGCGCCTTGCGGGGATTGCCGTGCGCGCCGGAAGCGCGAACATTTAAAACTCGTTTCTGAGTCAACCAAGTGGATTTGTGCGGAGAAAATTTGCCGGCGTACATTATGAACGACAGGGAACATGACCATAATAGTTCCGGAACACGCTTCCGGATGCGACTATCCCTTTAAGGCCATTCAGCTTCGTTGAGATTCCGTTTTGACCACCTCCTGACAAACGCCGACGCCCCAATGCCAGCCACGTCGTACGAGGGAAAGCTTCAAGTAATAACATTTTGAAAGATAATGCAAAAGGTGCTGGAACAGCAACATGTCAACGTAAGTGAACATCAAAATATATTACATACCGTTGCACACAGCGCGGGTGGCAACACACTGACTGCACGATCCTCCCATCAACGGCCGTAGTGCCTGCGAGCTGGGGTAAAAACATGCAAAGCGGCGTTGCAAAGCAGGAATGCTTTGCATTTGGCGTAGTCTGAGATTCGGCTTTAAATGTGGAGGAACACGTCACTGCTATAGTGACATCGGCAACACGCTCGCTAGGTACAATTTTTCGTATAACTAGGGATTTTCGTAACAAGCAAAGCGTGCTAGCGCTTTACAGGAGTTTAGTAAGTTTAAAATTAGAATTCGCGTCCGCTGCGTGGAACTTTCTAAACAGTAAATTATCAGCTAAGATTGAATCAGTAGAGAAACGATTTATCAGAACTTTTTTTGATAGATTTTTCGACAGAAGACAGTTTTATGATTATTACTGGATTCTGAAGAAGCTTGACTTGTATTCTTTAAGTGGTCGCAGAGATATTCATGATGTGTTGTTTTTACACAAAACGTTAAACAGTTCTATTGATTGTCCAGACTTACTTTCATCTGTATCTTTTTGCGTACCCTCTCGCCAACGGAGGAATGCTAATTTGTTTTACGTTGCTCGTGTGTCATTCTCTTCACCCGTGATCAGGAGTGAATTAATGTTTAATACTATAGTATCTAATGAGATGGATATGTTCATGAACATGAATTTTTATCATATTGTTCGAGGTGCTTTTTTCTAATAGTGTTCTGCTTTTTTCCCTGTATGTGTCCCCCTTTTTTTCCCTGATCTATTTTTTTCCTGTATGTGTACCATCACAAGGCGCTTTAATGGGCTGTTAATGGGCACGATAAAACCAAATCAAATCAAATCAAATATTACTGCCAGGTTCTCAGGGATGTGCATAAGGCGCTGAAGCAAAAGCGGCCGGGCCTCATCAGTCATCACCAAAGGAGTCCTCCTCCTACAGGACAATGCACGCCCGCATACCGCGCATCTCACGACACGCACCTTACAGGAACTTGGCTGGGAGTTGCTGCCACATCCCCCTTACAGTCCAGACGTCGCCGCAGCGATTTCCATCTCTTCGGGCCACTGAAGGCGTTCCTTGGGGGCCGCCACTTCAGCTGCGTCGACGAGGTGAAGAATGCGGTCCGATCATGGCTGCTACGCGCCGGTAAGGATTTCTACGCTGCTGGCATCCAAGCCCTCGTGAAACGCTGGGACAAGTGCATTAGTGCAGCTGGAGGTTACGTTCAAAAATAAACATTATTTCTCGTCTGTAAGTTCATTTTACTTTTGCGAAAAATGAAAAGTCCCGGTTTGACTTGAACACCCCTCGTATATAGGAGGCTATGATGAAGGAAAGAAGAAAAGGAGGCGTCCCAACGGCTCTTCGACAGAAGAGAGAATCGTGGGGCGAGTGACGTAAGGGTAGAAGATGAGCCGTAGCTTCTTTGGAGCCATGCGGGAGTCACGTTACCTGACTAGCCCAATGTGGTCGGTTAGCACACGCCATTTTGAGGGCAACATTCGCGCGCTACCACCACACCTCTTGAAGTGTTCCGAAAGTATGCGTTGGGGATTCCCTAGAGATGTATGTAACCGAAACCGAAAAGCCAGCGTGATGTCATTGGAGGGCCCCCAATCTCGGCTTCAGTTCTAAGAGAGGTAGGGCTCCTCCTCTCTTTCCTTCCGCTTTGACTACGGTCTTGCCTTGGTTAGAAAACAAAACAGACAAACCGCGTTGCTCGCCGAGTTGTGCGGGTGTTGTGGCTGTTGTGCGATGTACTTTCCGGTTCAGCAGGGCTTTCTGTACGCAGCGACGCGTGGGCGACATGTGTGCACCTTGCGGTTCAAGAGAGACTGATCTCCGCTCTATTGCGCATGCACCGGCGTTAGTTCCCCTTTCTCGAACTCTCACGCGAACGAACTATGTAAGAACACCTAATCTGATTGACCCTCGTGCCGGACTCTCACGCGAACGAAATATGTCAGAACACCTAGGTGGCTGCTACTCTCTTGCTTGGGTGAAGCGAAGGACGCTCCTTCTGTTGCCCAAATCGCCCAACTCCTTTCGTCTTATGGGCAAGCATATCAGCGCGCCCGCCACACCAATCGTCCCCAAATGTGTGTTAGTGCACGTGTGAAATCCAGACGCATTACACGAGATAACCATGATGAGATATGAAAAAGTGGTAGTTCTCAGATGAGAATACCATGATACCTCCAAACCCAATGAAACATGACAAAAAGTGACATGAATAATGGCAGCTGTCCAGTCTCGTGAAATATGTTCACGTACATGCCCGACCATGGCCGGCGTTGTCAAGCCCGGCCCGCGGGCCGGGCTCGGGCTTTCGGGTAAGCCCGGGCCCATGCAGTGCTCTAATCTACGTCACTTTTGCCTGGTTCAGTTATTGGAGATATGGAGTCATGATCCAACCTACCCGCATTTAGCAGAAGACTGATTGAGTAGTCGTTCTTATGGTTGATGATGTGCTCAAGGGTGCCTTGCTGTGTTCAGGACCTTGGTATTCCAGCATAACATGTCAGTAATGATACGTAAACCTGTTATGACGTAACTACAATACTATCCCCCCCCCTCGGTGCTTGGAACTGTCGAGCGACTGAGTGTACGCTCCAGCAGGTAAGGGTACGTATAAGCCCAGACAACCATCAACGTTCCCAGGACATCCCAGTTTAGTCAAAACGTCCAGATCCATGATGGATGTCCCAAATTATCAATAAATATCCTGGATTCATCCAGTGCTGACGTTGCAAACTGGACGTCCTGTGGATGTATAGTATCAGACGTGTTGTGATACAGATAATTAGGCTAACAGCTTGCATAACAACGAAGGAAGGTGTGGTGCACCCTGGTCGCAACTAATAACTGCATGCGTAAAATTACATAGCGCAACATTTTGATGCGGGATCTTAGCAGCTATATTTTGATTGGCATCCTGCGAGTAATATTACACCAGTTTCATTTACTCAATATCTCCATAAAATAACGTGCATAGAACTGCGACAGTACCAACCGTAGTGCGAGCTAGATTCAATGGATTCAAAAAGCAAGAAACGTTCCCCGCCGTTCACTGCAGAGCATCGTCTGCCGCATTAACTTGCACCGCCGCGCAAAAGCAGAAAGCGCATTGAGCATCGACAATAACGCACGCCATCATCTGGACGTCACTGCGACCAAACAACGATTGGAATTCTGGTGGAGCAGAACTGGACAAAGTCACAGTGGTGATTGTTGAATGCGAACTTTTAAGTTCGCATTCAACAAAACTTGACTTCAACTAAACTTGAATTCAACTAAACTGACGTGGCTAGGACGTCCAGGCATCCAGGTGCCTGGGTGCCTGCGCTGTCCACCCGATACAAAGGGGTAGCCAACAGTATCATCATCATCGTCATCATCCGCTCGCCCATGCGCTCGCCACTGTGAACGTTCACATTCCGTTGTGCAGTTTTAAGTTTCAAGGTGAGCCTATGAAATGTGCAGTGACGCCGAAAGTTAAGGGTAAAAATATGTGTGCATGAAGGATCGCCGGGCTGCAGAAAAAACGCTTTACGATTCCGGCTAACGCTCTGAGTACGCAACGCGATCAACACGAGTGTCGTGCGTCTTGATCCCGGAATCAAGATGAGGTTGAGGGAGAAGAATGAGGCCTGGCCGACGTAAGAGGAGACGGGTTTTATTTCGGGATCAGCGCGACCGGCTGGTCTGGACTGTGCGCTCAACGGAACTGATTGCCGAGCGTGGCGCGCGGTTGCGATGACGATGAGGCTGGCCGCGTTGCGTCGGCATCGTCGTCACGACATGGCTCCCCCCCTCTGACTGGACGGAGTCCGTGGGATAAAAGTGGCTGGTCACCAGGTGGGTCGACCAGTGCACGTGAGGTCGCCTGGATTTGCATGGTAGGGTGGGAGCGGCAGGGGGAACCGGGTGGTGCAGAGGGGCTGACGAGGTCACAGTAGCCAGAGGTGGTGGGTCCGCGATGTAAGCTGGCTTCAGCCTGTCGATAGTGATGACGTCGTGACGTCGTCCGACGTCGACGACGTAGGTCTTGATGTTACGCTTGACGACGAGGTAAGGGCCATCGTAGCGAGGATCGAGGGGCTTCCGGAGGGCATCGCGGCGCACAAAGACATGGGTGCACGTCTTCAGGTCTTGACTGACGAAAACGTGGGTGGTAGGTGGTGTCCGGGGGGGTACAGGGCGTAGTTTGGCCATGATGTCGCGGAGGGCCTCGGCGTACTGCTGCGGGTCGGGAAGGCCGGTGCAGAGTCGCGATGAAGAGCTTTGCAAGAATTCGCCGGGTAAACGTAGGGTGTCACCGTACACTAATTCGGCTGACGAGCATTGGAGGTCGGTCTTCAAGGCGGACCGAATACCAAGGAGGACCATTGGCAAGGTCTCGGTCCAACGAGTTGAGTGGTGTGCGCGGAGAGAGGTTTTCAACTGACGGTGAAAACGTTCCACCATCCCGTTGGCTGCAGGGTGGTAGGCAGTCGTGCGTACTCGAGTTATTCCTAGGGTCTTCATGAGGTCGGCGAATAGGCGAGACTCGAACTGGCGTCCGCGATCTGTAGTGATGGTGGTGGGGACGCCGAAACGCGCTATCCAACCGGCGACGAAAGCTTGAGCGACGACTGCTGCAGTGATGTCCTGTATGGGGAACGCTTCGGGCCAACGGGTGAACCTGTCTACGCAAGTAAGCAGGTACGTGAACCCGTTGGATGGTGGTAGGGGGCCCACAAGGTCCAGATGAATGTGGTCAAAACGACGTGTGGGAAGTGGTATGCTTGACACAGGTGTGATGGTGTGGCGCTGAATTTTCGTTTGCTGACAGTGAATGCATGCTCGTGTCCAGGCTCTGATGTCGGCGTTCATCTTGGACCAAACAAATCGTGCGGTGATGAGCTTTTGAGTGGCCCGAACTCCTGGGTGAGACAGACCATGAAGGGCGTCGAAAATGAGACGACGAAAATTGTGCGGGACAAATGGTCGTGGAGAGCCGGTGGACGTGTCGCAGACGAGACGGGTGTCTGAATATGGGACAGAACGTTCTTCGAAACGTAAGGAGGATGACGAACGTAGGTCAGCGAGCTCCTGACATTCCTGATGGGTAGCCATGACAGCGAAATCGACTCGGAGGAGGCCAGGAACGTGGAGGCTGTTGATGTGGACGCGAGAGAGAGCGTCGGCGACAGCATTGTCCCGTCCATGAACGTGACGGATGTCTGAAGTGAACTCGGAAATAAAGGCGAGTTGTCGGAGTTCACGAGGAGAGTAACCAACTGCATTAGTTGACAGAGCGAAGGTGAGCGGTTTGTGATCTGTGAGCACGAAAAATGGGCGGCCTTCAACGAAGAATCTGAACTGCTTGATGGCGAGGTAGATAGCGAGGAGTTCCCTGCCGAAGGTACTGTAGCGGGTTTCTCGTGGTGATAGTGATTTAGAGAAGAACTCGAGCGGGGACCATTGACCTGCGAGGTGTTGTTGCAGGACAGCGCCTACAGCGGTGTTCGACGCATCAACCATGATGCTTGTGGGAGCGTCCGGTTTCGGGTGGACGAGAAGCGTGGCACGAGATAGCTTGTCCTTGAGTTCAGCGAATGCAGCGGCGGCAGAGTCCGTCCAGGCGAAAGTAGGGGCTGCAGCGCGTTTGTGACGAAGAAGGTCGTGCAATGGCTGTAAAATCTGCGCACATCCAGGAATAAACCGGCGGTAAAAATTTACCAGCCCTAGAAATTCCCGCAGCTGCCGAAGGTTGGTTGGGGCGGGGAACTTCTGGATGGCTTCCACTTTGCACTGGAGAGGGGTGATACCGTGCCTGTCGACGTGGTGGCCGAGAAAGTCGAGTTGTGAGACAGCAAATTCACTCTTGGCCATGTTAATGACAATGCCATGAGCATCGAGTCGTTCGCAGAGCAACCGGAGGTGCTGTTCATGCTCTGCTTCGGATGTGCTTGCGATGAGAATGTCGTCCAAATATGCGAAGCAGAAATCCAGGCCGCGAAGTACTTGGTCGACAAAACGCTGAAATGATTGGGCGGCGTTGCGGAGTCCGAATGGCATGCGAACGAACTCAAATAGCCCAAATGGGGTGATGATCGCCGTTTTTGGGATGTCTTCGGGAGCTACAGGGATTTGATGATACGCGCGCACAAGATCGATTTTTGAGAAGCAGGTTGCACCATGTAGGTTGGCTGCAAAGTCTCGGAGATTGGGCAGCGGGTAACGGTCTGGGATGGTTACTTTGTTCAGGGCTCTATAATCGCCACACGGGCGCCAATCTCCGGTCTTTTTCGGAACGAGGTGGAGTGGAGATGCCCAAGTGCTGGATGACGGTCGAATCAGTCCGCGGTCCAGCATATGTTGAAATTCCTGTCGAGCGACGCGAAGCTTCTCAGGAGCGAGGCGGCGAGCTCGAGCGTATACCGGAGGCCCTGTCGTGGCAATGTAATGCTGGACGTCGTGCTTGACTGGGCGTTCGGTGTTGGGGGACGGTGCGAGGTTTGGAAAACTTCGGACGATAGCTTCAAATCTAGATTTGGGAGCTGGGCGGACCAGTACGGGACTTAGCATAGATGGGGAAGACGGAATGCCATACACTGTAAGGTTCGTCTGAGTGTCCAAAAGGCGGCGTCGGTTCATATCGACGAGAAGGCAAAAATGTGCCAAAAAATCGGCGCCAATGATGGGATGCTTGACCTGAGCAACGAGAAACACCCATCGAAAGTTTCGACGGAGACCAAGGTCAAGGGTACCCAAGCGCTCGCCGTATGTGGGGATGGGACAGCCGTTTGCGGCTTCGAGGGTGGATGCGATGCATCGTTTCTTGTCGCCGGGTGCAGGAGGAACGACGCTAACTTCGGCGCCGGTATCGACGAGATACCGGACGCCTGTGAGTCGGTCCATGATGAAAAAGAGGGATGGGCGGCGACAAGGGGTGCCAACAGAGCTGGTCGCCATCAGTTGTTGGCCGGTCCGTTTCCCGCAAACGAACATGGTGGGGTGCACTTGCGAGCACGGTTGCCAAAGGTAGCGTGGTACCAGCAGAAGTTGCTGTTGGGATCGGACGGCCTTGAACGACTGCGGCGGCGGCGGAACTGCGGAGTCCAATTGCGTGTGCGTGCAGGACTTGGGCTGCGGGAGCGGGGATTTCGAAGGCTGGTTGTGACAAGATCGGTGAGCTTTTCGAGATCCGCACGCAACTTTGCCAGCTCGGACTGCTCGCTGGATATAGACGACAATGCCGGAGCTGACATGGGCAAGGACATGTTGTCCATAATTTTGTCGGCCAACTGTGCCAAGGCTTCTAGGGTAATGCCTTCGGAGCTGGTCAGTATCAATCGAACGTTGGATGGGAGTCGTTGCAAGAAAAGCTCGCGCACGATGGAAGCATCGAGAGATGTCGCGCGATCGCCCAGAAGTTGTTGCATGCGCCTAAGGAGCTGCGACGGTTTTCGATCGCCTAATTCTTCCGAAGTAATCAGTTGCTGAAGGCGTCGTTGTTCAGAGGCTGTTGTCCTGCGGATAAGCTCCTCTTTGAGTCTGTCGTACGGGCCTGACGTGGGAGGGGTCATAATAATGTCGCGAACTTCTGCGGCCTCATTGGGGGACAAAGCTGACACGACGTAATGGAATTTGGTGAGCTGGCTGACGATTCCACGGGTTGCGAATTGTGACTCAATGTGGGCAAACCACAGAGCAGGGTCGGCGGGCCAGTATGGGGGAAGCTTCATGGAAACTGCGCTGAGACGAGATGCAGAAGAGTCACCTGAACTGGTGTTTTCCATGACGAGGTGGTAGCGGCTGTGCGAGATGTTCGAAATCCGGGTCACCAATTGAGGGAGAAGAATGAGGCCTGGCCGACGTAAGAGGAGACGGGTTTTATTTCGGGATCAGCGCGACCGGCTGGTCTGGACTGTGCGCTCAACGGAACTGATTGCCGAGCGTGGCGCGCGGTTGCGATGACGATGAGGCTGGCCGCGTTGCGTCGGCATCGTCGTCACGACAAGGTATTTATATTAAACATGTTGACTGGAAGTGATGATAATTGTGAGTCCTCAGTAGTTCTCCAATCATCCGTCGCAGGGGAGGTTGTGGAAACTTATTGTTCAACGTCAGAGAGTGCTGAACAGTTTGACACAAAAAGTACTCAACGTGATTTCCAAGACAGAAGAGAACCGAGCCCGGTTGTACGTGGTTCGTTCACGAGCGATGTAATGAAGTAAGTAATGATGTAAGTGATGTGAAGCATACTGCTACCAGTGCCGTCATCTCGAATGACATCGTTCACGCCCGTGCGATGTTGAACAAGGGAGGCGTACGCCTTTTTTGTACCACTTATGAATTTCATAATGGTACAAAAAAGGCAGCGCCTCCGGTTTTCAACAAATCCGGGGCGAGAACTCTGTCATTCGGGATTGTGGTTGGCGAGGAGCGGGCTATCAGGTAAAGATCGTTTTTAAGAGAAAAAAAATCTTCGTCAAAAGCTGCACAGGTGTGCCTAGAACGAAATAAGACTACCAAGAGGTACCAAACACAAAACGAATAAGAGTGTCAACCCTGTGCTCCTTTCTACTGTGTTGTGAAATGTTGGATTTGGTGTATTGTTACGTATGCGACATCTTCTGAACTTGTGAACTTCTGTCACATTTACAGGGTGTAGCTCTTTTAGCTTAACTTATGCCTACTGTTTGCTGTGTTCTACGGTTACCGACAAAAGTTAACGGAACACGTAAGCTGCATACTTTTTCTCTGGTGCGGCACCCAAGCGGTCTTCGGCAGCGGTAGAGTTCTTTGCTGAGAGAGCGTGGATGAGTGTGCTGCTAGGAACTCGCTACAATAATTTCAGTATTGTTTCTCTTGAATGTGCCCACGACTCCCGTTGGATTTCACTGCAGTGCTCTCCATCAACACGTGACTGAAATACTGTGTACGCTGTCATCTGGTCACGTCTGATATTTAATATAATCACAGCTATGTTCCATAACGATGAATGTGTTTAGAACATATGTAATGCTTCTTCGCTTCTTAATTTGGGAAACACAGTATCGTGTTTTCACAATTACTTATTCTTATGTCCCCAATAATACCTGGGATCTCCCAGTCTTCACAATCTTTCAGTGACGTGGTGTTGCAGAATACTGCAGTCGTTTTGAACTCACTTCGCAGGCGCTATCGTGAGAAGCAATACCGAAACTACCGCAGTATGTAGCTTGCGGCACGCTCATCTACCCCTCTCAAACAATAACCGCGCTCAAACTCACCTGCTTCCGTCTGCCGCTCGGGTGTCTTGGCGGAGAAACAAATGCGCAGCTCGCTTATTCCGCACACTTCTGTCGGGACCTGTACCGTTTTCGGAAAAATTTAATGGTGTTGGTTAGCAAGTACATACTTTGTTTCTAGCATTCGATATGCAACGGCCAAGACAGCTATGCAAGGTGTGCCGGGGACATTCTTTCACATGAAGTGTCGGCAGTGTGTAACTGTGATATACCTGTACCTTATTTCTTTGAGTCTGGGCATACAACTTCCTCCTCAGTCATAAGAAAGTAGCTGCAACTATTGTTTTGCTAAAAGCACCAAGAATGGCTGTGGTAAAGTATGTGTCAATATGAATAGTTAATGTACGGTACGTGTACAGAGGATGTTGCACGAGACAGTGACCATCAATTATTGCAAAAAGACTACGTGAGATAAAAATTGAAAACATTCTGCATGACACTTGTGAAGGTTTTTGCTCCCAAACAGTGGTTTTCTATGGGTGTGCATCGTTAATTAATCTAATTAGCGCAATTGAACTCAAAATTTTGCCAAAAAAAGTAACCTTTTTGCATTAATTAGAAGGCCCATGGCCACAACACACCATTTCAGTCACAAATACAGGATGTTTCGCGACGTTTCTACAAAAATTTGGCACATAAAAACACCCAACAACAGCCTGAAAAACCTTTCCGTGACAAAATATTGAGTTCAATTAAGTTAATTAGCCTAATTATTGAGTACACTCATGCAAACCGCCTGTTTGGGTG
The DNA here is from genome assembly GCF_037126465.1 of Ornithodoros turicata. Lineage (NCBI taxonomy): Eukaryota > Metazoa > Arthropoda > Arachnida > Ixodida > Argasidae > Ornithodoros > Ornithodoros turicata. Next base: position 48,526,769 of record NC_088206.1, on the reverse strand, counting down.
GCAAAAAGCTTCAAAGTGTCGTGCAGTAGGTTTCGAATTTTTATACTCACGTAATTTTTTTAAAAATAATTAAGGGGGACTCTCTCGTGCAACACCCTATACTATATATGACGACAAGCGTTTCATAAATGTTGCTGCACTGTGATTTGCTGTGTACCTTGCAAACTCCTCAATAAATTGTTTTTCAATATATTTAAACTCTCTTTACATTTGTACTGTTACAGATGCAAGCACCAGAAACTGTCAGGGAATAGATTAACACGTGCCATTATTTCCTAGTACGCTGCAGTAGATTATAGTAGTTTGGGATGCTGCCTCTGCACGCATAGGTGCAGGAGCATTAATGAAATACACGAAATATGGGTCCTATATAGCGTAGGTGGACATCCATATGTCCTGAGATGGATGTACAGAGGATGTCCTAAAGATGTATATGGTTGTCTGGGAGAGGAATGGAAATGACAGCGCGCAGAAATAGTAATAAACGACGCGCCCGTCTAGGTGTTGGTGGTAGTGCGGCAGCGATCGAAGTCTAGCGACTGACGTTTTTCCTGGGTTTTCCTCAAACGCTTTCAGACATATGTCGGCACAGTTCCCTTAGAAGTCTGCCCCGGACGCACAATCCACCAGGGCGTCAGTCGTGACGGTGCTCACCTCTGTGAGGCCGACAACAGCGGGTCCTCTCACCACCACCACTTAGCGACTGTCACGGGCCCGACAGTCAGAGAAGCCCGTGAAAGCAAGAAGTCAGCAAATGGGAACGACTACTCGCAAAACATTAAAAACCTTTCCATAAAAATTTCACACCATTTATAAAGAGTAGAGATGGGACGAATCCAGAATTCTTAGAATCCGAATCCGAATCCAAGGAAGGTTCTAAGAATCCACGAATCTTACGAATCTCGAATCTTTCGAATCCTTTCTAGTTTTCGAGTTTAAACAGCCAAGAAAAAAAACACTTCTCGTGAAAAGTGTTTTGAAGCAGAATATGATACCTCTGTTTAATAAACACAAATAAAAACAAAAAGAAAACAAATAAATAATGCTTCAGTTTCAGCAGAAAATATACCCATATAGTTCCTCTTAAACGTAATTTATTTAACATGTTGTTCATCGACTACAAGAAGTGCATAAATTCGAGAGTCTGAATTATTTCCATAAAACTAAGCAACAATCAAAAGCAAAACCAGGTTACTTTTAAACTTGTAATGTAACAGTTCTTGCCTGAACTCTTTCAGTTCAGAGCAATGTAATCAAGCAAACAAGAAAGCACCCGTCGGCCAATGAGGCTTTCGGTGGACTCTGGAGACGGCAATGTGAAAAAAAAACAAACAAGCGTGGTTGGTGGATTCGAAAGATTCGATTTGCCGTTTTGGGCACTAGGATTCGGATTCGCGAATCTCGAATCCCTGCCTGGGATTCGAGGATTCGTGGATTCGCGGATTCGGTTGGCACATCCCTAATAAAGAGTTTCGCCAAAGAATTACAGCCAACGATGACGCTATAAATCGACCAAATTTAAACGCGTTTGACACATCGTCCAAAGATGTAACCAATGTTTTTGCTGAACGACGATGAAGTTGAAGCCATTCCTGGTCCCGAGCTAGCAGCTGAAGCATTCGATCAGTTGCTTCGACGTAGACTCCCTAAATTCCGAGCTCCTTGACTAGAATTGAGATTCGAAGTACGGCGGCACGAGTGGACCTTCGCAGGATCAATATTCCTCCATTCTTACATTCCAAGACTCGCCTTTCAGGATGTCCGCCGAGCGAACAGAGTCTGTTGAGATGGCAGTGAGTGTCCGGCCAAATAAAGGCCGAACCGGTAAAGTCCAACGAAGCGGTGGGAGCGGTAAGTTGGCACAGAGATTTTCTCACCATTCCACGTCACCTCATCAGGCAAGGTCTCAGTCTTCACAGCCCGCTGCGCAGAAATTATCTCCTGTTCAACAACGCTGCACAACACGGATTCTATTGTCAAATGCTGCTAATGACACTGGAGTCGGAGGCCGTGATAAACCGATTGATACCTATTCTAATTACGATCTCGATTATGAGGGCTATGCTAGCCCATCCGGCACATGTTCAGCATATAACACTCGTGACGATTTTCAAGCAACCAGACAAAGTCGTTCTACGAGTATCCGTAGGATCACTCAGATCGAAACTTTGGACGACGTTGAACCGATTAAGAGCACCGAAGACTCGAGAGGGAAGAAAAGCTCAGACAAAAAGTTTGTGGAGATACTCATAAAGACTGGAGAGGACAAGTCTTCAGAAAGTCTAACAAACGACATCGAAGAAACGATATATGATGATGGTCGATATAGAAAAAAGTATCAGAAGAAATCTGAACCCAGTAATGATCGCTCCCAAAGTCGTCGCGGCGACAGCAAAGATTCAAAGAAATCAAGTAAACCGAAAAGCACAAAATCCGGTCACCGTAAGCCAAGAAAACCAGAATCAACAACAAAGCGCACGGAACACTCAGACGACAACGAAGAAGGGGTGCTCTACACCACGGTAACGATAAAGGCAATGTCATCGGAAGAGAAATTGAATTCGACACACGAGACTGAGTGCAATGAGATCAAAGAGAAAAAATCCAAGAGGGACAGTGTCAAAGCAGCAGACGGGAAGTTGGGCGAGAAACCTAAGGTGGCGGAGAAATCCAGAAGGTCTGCGCCGAACGGAGTTGAAACCGGTTCCACCGAGGGCGATGACGGTAGCAAGACAGCCGTGTTAAAGAGAAGTCGAAAGAAGTCAACGGGTTCGGCTGACATCAAGAAACCATCAGATTCACACTCTTCGTCAAAACCGCAGCAAGAGACAGAATTGGTCGCAAGTGCTTTGCAGTCATTGGTGGACCTACTCGTCTCCAAAACAAAGAAGCCAGTGGAATCCCCGGCGATCACTTATCCTTCCGAGCCAATGATCGTGGTGGTCATGCCCCAAAAAACGACTTCCACTATAAACATCACCGACAAGCCTCCAAAACCATCTTCGAAGGCAGCGTCATCATCGTCGTCTGAATCTTAGGCTATGCTGAAGTGATCGTGCGCCCTGTATGTGACGGAAGATGACTCGTACTTTTCATTCTAGCTCAAAATTTTTGTCGTAAAGGATTGTCAAGTAATTGGGACGATACCATGCATCACGAATAGTTTGTAATGGCATAAATGTTCTACGAATTACATTATTGTGCGGCAAAGTAAAAATCGCACGAGAGCAAATGAAAAAAGAAAATACTCGAGTGTGGCAACGTACTCTAGATAGCCTGACAAGGACTGATCAAGCTTTGTGGATGCACAAAGAGGAGGAAAATAACTGTTGTAAAAACACGTGAGATAACTTAACTACTAATTTGCGCGCTGGATGTAGTGGTACTGTCCAAACTACAATCTTCAGTCGTTCATTGACAACGGTTCAATGATAGAAATATTGCGTTTCGATAGTACGGTAGAACCGTTCAGAAGTGTAGGTTGGTATTCTGTCAAAGTACAGTTCTCCGCAACCTTAACGTTAACGCGGCTTCAACCGTTGGGGCGGGAGCAGACACCCTAGTGTGATTCTCTATTGTAAGATGGTCTTTAGGGGCTGTTCCACTTGCAGTGTAAGCAGGAGGTGTGCGCCGTTGCTGTTTTTGTCGGCGGCGGCGTTCAGCGCAGACTGGCGGCGTGCTTACTTGTGCCGCGGTTTGCGAATGACATTTTTTCAGAAATGCCCGAAATATCTATGGGCTATGGGCTATGAAAATTCAACATTTCCACATACGTTTTGCGAGCTTCATCTTAAGACAGAACCAATCACAAAAGCATCAGGCAACAACTTGATTCTATGTCTTGCGGTCAGCAAGACAGAGAATCAAGTTGTAGTCCTACTGAAGGTCGCACGGCTGACTCTTGATGGTGTGCCCTGTATCGGTTCACCACGTGCGCCGGTTATTTGTCTACTGCCAGCACGTTACAAGAGGCACCTGAGAAGAAATAAAAAACTAAAGCCAGCAGTAAATGTAAGAAAGTCAATGCAGGCAATGATATCAAAACCTTCTCAAATCTATCAGGCAAAATGTAAATCAACTCCTTTTTTTTTACATTTTCACCCATTCCACCCCCTCTAAAATGTATTTGCAACAACTGGCTCAACGAAAAGAACGTTGTAAGGTGTTTCTTCTAACCAGCCTTCAATGACATTGCCAAGCAAATCGATGTTGAAGGTGCATCATTTACTGCACTGATTAGTTATTATGCGCTTGAAAGAAATAGCCTAAAAAAGCTTGCTCTTGAATGGACATTCAAGGCTGTCAACAAAGCAAACATTGAGCAACAGAATGCGAAGCTGACGTTCAACATTCCAACCCCGTTTGTAGGCGAAACAGATGCGTTTGTTGTCAATGCGACGCTCTACGCATCGTAATCCGACATGTTTTGCATAAGTAAAATAGAACACTCAGAAAATCCTCTCCTAGTATAATCAAAAGGGGACATTCAGCGTAATTGCTCAATACATTCGGGAGGAAGAAGATAGCAATTTGTGTTCAACTCTTGACATATTCGGAAACTTTTCTTTCAACCCGTTCTAGCTGTAAACACGCTGTTGAACAACACACCCAAGCAAAAGTCTGGCCTAGTTCCAGAATGGTTCCAGTTGAATCAGGATGGTCCCAGCTGGATTCTCAAGTGGCGTGACTGGTTTCACATCCGTGAAATCAGTTGTACCACTCTGGCCTCAAATGGTTCCACAACTTACAGTGGGAGCCTCACAGGTACCATTTTGTTCCCGGAATGATCGATTGGTTCCAAGCTGGATAGCTTCCCTCTTTGGAATCTGTTAGAGAAGGAAAAGCCCACTCTTGTTATATATCCTTTTGGTTTCTTTGATCCAATATTTTGAAGTATTTTACCACATGCAAGTAGTATAGAAGTTATGAGAAAGACAGGCGATGAGAGTTATAAGAGCGTTTATTGACCCCTGGGCCGACTTTTTCCGCGTGGAGGGCTACGCGTGCGTTTATCGTTGCGCATTTTTCAGCCGGGGCCGACTTCTTTCGCGATTTTTCCACCTGGGCCGTCTGCACTCACAATTTTTTCCGCTACAACAGGTGTGCGGTGGGCGGTTTACGTGCAAGTATAGACATGCAAAGAATAGCCATACACAAAAGTGAAAATATATATATTAATGCCAATAGTGCATCTAATTATGTTGTGTGGAGTAGAAAAACACAACAAAAAAACCTCAAGCAGAAGAAACAATATGATACACGTAACAAAGATTATACTTACTTATTACAGGTATGATGCAATAGCATTGAAGAGGTATCACACATCAAACACAATATTTTTATTAATGGTAATCATACACACAAGTTTTCAATGAATCAGAATTAAAACGCAGTAGCACATTTAATCAAAGAAGATATTCTTAATCAATATGATTACAATCAAAATTACAAGTTGCATTATAAAATGTCTGAGACGTGAGCACCATCATTACAACAGTGGAGTGTTAATTACAAGTCCTGATAGATGCAAGTAACTTCGAGCACAATCGGGAAGCTAAGTTGTAATATTCTAACATGACACAAATTTAATTAATCAGTTTCTTATGAAGTGAACAGTGCAGACACAAGGAAATAATTCAGATCAACACAACACAATCAATAGCAAGCACTAATAGAGAACCAAACAGACGTATCCTCCAATATGTATTGAAAATAATAGCAAAACATTGCTCTGTCAAAACGAGAAACGGACGTGACTTTTAATCAAAAAGACATTCTTGATCAATATGATAACAATCAAAAATTCAAGTTTTACTACAAAAAGTCTGAGACGTGACCACCATCATTGCAATAGCGGGATTTTAATGTCAGTTACAAGTGCAGATAGATGTATGTAACTAATTGTGAACAGCAGAGACCCTGGAAGACCATGGGACACAAACAACACGATAACAAGGACGACACGAACACAAGAGGAAATAAAATCATAACAAAGGACACCCAATTTAATCAAAAAAGATATTCTTAATCAATACGATTACAATCAAAATTACAAGTTTTATTATAACAAGTCTGAGTCGCGATCACATCACTATTATTACAACGCTAATAGTTTCCTCGTTATCATGTTTCTTATTAAGTGTCTTAAGTAATTTCAAGCACAATAGGGAATTCAAGTTGCACATATTTTGTTCCAACAGGTAAACAACAGATACAGGCAGAAAAATAATAATAAAACAATCTATCAAAACGAGAAACATTACAAATTTAATACTGTGACTAGCACAGGCTTAACACTGAAGAGCAGAGGAACACTCTAAGCGGCACGTTCTCCGACACGTAAACAACAGAGGAGAATAATGTATCATTTTAACTATCATAAAATCATCCTCGTGACTTAATCTAATCGAACACTATACAATTTTCATTCTAACAGACACTACAAACCTTACTTTGTTTTATGAATCCAACACAGAAAATAGATGTGTTCAAAATGAACTTCACCGCATAACACGATCCTAGCAAACAACCATCTCTAATGATATCGTTATCTGCCTTGATATGTTGAAGACGGGAGGCGTACTCCTGTTTTGTGAGAGTTATGAACATTTCGAGCGCAATAGCGAATCTAAGTTTCATATGTTTTGTTCCAACATTACACAACTTAATTGATCAATTTCTTATTAAGTGAATAGCATAGAGGTAAGGAAATAATGAAGAACAACACAATCAACAGCTAGCATTAATAGAGAGCCAGACATGCACATCATCCAACACGTAAACAACAGATGCATGCAGGAATATAATAGCGAAACAATCTATCAAAACGAGAAGTATTACAAATTTAATACTGTGACTAGCACAGACTTCACGCTGAAGAACACAGGAACACTCAAAGCGGCGCCACGTAAACAACAACAGAGGAAAATAATCTATCATTGAAGCATCATAAAATCATCTTCGTGACTTAATCTAATTGAACACTATGAAATTTTCATTCTAACGAACGCTGCAAACCTTACATTGATGGAGGCATCCAACACACAGGCATGGTACAATGTGAGGTAATCTGGGTTTTTCTTCAAGGCCCGGAGACATTATCTCTCTATCTATAGGACCAAAGCGAAGCAACTGCGCATGCTTTATCACTCCAAGGGTTGTGGGGTAAAGCACTATTCGTTCTTTCAGCAGACAGGGCGCTCTCAAGGTGAGATAAGATAGTACAAAGACGATATATTTTATTGTACAATTATCGCAAATAGATGTCGGCGTTATTCGCGGGATCACTATCTTTTCACGTCCTTTCCTTGAAACGAAAGTCTTTCGTCAAAGTGGATGACAAGTTTGTACGAAGGCGATATTTTTTATTGAAGATGTAGAGAAAGTCCAAATTATTCAATGATAGAAACAATACTCAATCAAGCACGAGAAACAAATTTAATTACATCTATTTTTGTAATAACTCCTAACAGAAACTCCTATATAGATGAACTGCACAGAAATATCTTATGTGAAATGCAACTCAGAAATATGAGGCATTCACAACTCCGAGATTATTTTTACTAATGTCAATCGAGTGAACAATTGAAACAAATACAAGACAATAATTATTTCAGGCAGTAACTTTCCAACTCATAGAATATCAATCGAGTGAATACCTGAAACAAAATCAAAACAATAATTAATTCAGACAAATAATTTCTAAGCAAGCAGAGTGAATACACCACAGACTCTGTACAGAAACTTGTCTTTTTCAATGAATAAACAGGATCAACTAGCGGATTCAAGCGATAAAGTGAGTGATGAAAGCCGACGACCCCAACACCAACATCAAGTTAGGGAAGGGAGGATTCTAGCGCGGTCTTGTACATATAGAATCATTGAAAGCACAAGTTTTTTCTTACTCATCACATCTTTTTGTAAATCAATTTCCATAATTCTCACGGCAGATGGATATTAATAACATTCTAAACCAAATAGCTTAATAAATTTCTAACAATAAAATGAGCATAGATATGCTTTTAATTAAGTGTAGAGGCACACTTAAAAACAGAACAGACAATCGCTCTACACTGAACAGATGGACGGATTTTGTACTCGTTACCATAAGTCATGGGAGGACATGGTAAAAAACTGCTGCAAAAAAGAAGAGCTGCGAAATGATCCTAGTATCACTGCATTTCAATACGTCGTAGACATGGTCGTATTCGGAGACATGGTACAAATTACAGAATTGAAGGTGCAAGAATTTGTATGTCGAATCTACAATAGTTATAAAAATGTCTGCACATCAACAGCGGAAGGGATAATGGGATTGAATGCGGAGTTTTTGAGGTTTGCTAATGAAGAATTGAAATACACTAGACCAGATGCAATTGCAATCATTGCAATGGGCATTGCATTCATCAAGAAAGCAGTGAGATCAAATTATCACCGGAATTATCATATCTATATCGCACGATTCAATACGGATACATTCACGGATTTGTTGAAATTACACCTAACAATTAACAATGAAAGGACATAAAAAATCTTATCACATGATATGTTCCACTACCACGGCTACGCAAATATTTTCCTCTATCAATTCTTGCAACGATGTCGAATGAGCAGAAGTTCAATATTGTTGTACAAGGTCTGACATATCATCACTTATTGAAACTCAACGAACATATAAACTGCAGTGGACCACCGGACGATTTTCATCTAATACTGTCTTGTACGCCATTAAAGAATCTCCATACAAAGAAAGGAAACATCAATAAAAGATTATGCAAATTCGTCGCAACAAAGTGCAAGTTACTGAAACGATAGAAATAAGGCGACAACATATCGACTGCATTAATCAACGCTGGATTCAAGCGGCCAATAATAAGACTTAATTATATGATGCATTCTCAATTCATCAGTCAAGACAACAAACGAAAACTTCGGAGTTTGCAATAGAACAATTGTACTTTATCGAAATAATTAAACAAGTGGTATAACTGAAATAATAAATGTAATTTCTTTGTCATCTCTATAATGAATTCTATGCATCGCAATGAAAACAGATTGATTGCGATTGTATTTAGTATGTTCATGTTCATTTCGAAGCTCAACAGGCGGAGGCAGAGCAACATTTCTCACTGCATCGCTGCTGTAAAGCCCTTGCTACCGGCTTTTGTCGGAAGCGCAGTCGTCCCCAGGTCCCCTCCGTGGGTCTTTTCGATACCTTCGATCTCCATTACCATCCCTGGGCTCAAGAGCAAGAGGGATCACGTTGCAGCACCCGTGTTGAAACAACTTGCGTTAGACATGATGCAGTGCCGTTATCCTTCGCACACTGCAGTCGACCAACTTACACGGCTCCACTGCTGCCTTTACAATCCCGACTATGTCGTCGTGCCACGCATACCGTCTCTCGCACCGCACCTCATCTACGTCTGCAGAGTTGCATGCCATTTTGTTCTTCCTCAAGCACATTGCATCAGCCGCTATCAGCAGCTGGGTGATATACTGCGACTCCAAGGCAGCTCTCCAGTGTATAGCGAACATGGGTATTCGTGGATCACTTGCGCCTGTGGTGGTGGACATACTGGAGGAACTAAGCCGTCTTGAGATCAGCGGGCACTCTATCTACTTCCAGTGGGTTCCTGCCCACTGCGGCATCCGCGGCAATGAAGAGGCTGACGAGGCTGCAGCAGCTGCGTATCATTCCCAATCAAGCGTGCAGATTACCCTCCCCAAAGGCGACAGGCGAACCTTCCTAAATGATGTGGTGAGGCCTCTAGCACATGCGCAATGGTCTCGAGACGTTCCATCAAGAGTTCTGATGCGTGAAGTGGACCCCGACTTTGGCTTCACCATGCCTTCTCGTGTGTCTCGCCATTTTGCGTCGCTGATACACAGGCTTCGTCTTGGGGTTGTATTCACCCCCCATTTCAAGCATCTGATCGGCCGCTCTGACTCGATGCTCTGCTCTCGTTGTGCTGCTTTGGCGGACACCAAGCATGTGCTCCTCGACTGCCATCTATACACCTCCCAAAGAGCAGCTCTACAGTGTCGCCTGCAGTCGATCACGGCCGCACCACTCACATTGGCAACCATTCTCGGCCCTGGGTCTAACCAGACTGACCATCGTCAAGTTCTTGAGTATTTCAAGATTTTTCTGCGGGACACTGGTCTCCTGTCTACCCTATGATCTGCCTGCGTACCTGTGTGCTGTGTGTGTAGTATTTTTGTGTGCTGTGGTTTTGCCTACCGTTCTGATGTCATACTGACTCCAGTGACTATCCCTATTTAGCATCGTTCATCACCTCATCATCAGGACACATCACATCCTGCCCCACTGTGCCTTGGGGTAGTGGGCCGCACCTCAAGTGGCGAATTTCCCCATTCATTGTCATTAACTTATTTGTTGTTGTTGTTAGTATGTTCAGATTGAGAACAATGATCGCTAAGGAAACGAATATTCCACACTATGTAGAGGGATCCTCACACGGAATCAGCGCTGTCAATTAAATAGGTTTTACCCGACTACAGTCTTTAAAATTTCAACATCCGAAGGATAGAATTCCGGAGAAGGATCGGTCATTGAAATTTAGAGGCATGATACATCAATCTTTGTTTACAAAAAATGATCACTAATCCTTTGCGAAAACTTATCCTATTTCGTGAGTTAAATTGCACAGTGTGTGTATATTTATCAAACAGTTGGACTAGCTCTCTTATTCATAAGCAAATGACAAATGTATAATTGAAAGTATGTCTATAACATCTTTTGACAATATATGTTGAAAGGAATCTATTATCAAATGCAGCGATGCAAATGGAGGATTTTACAAGCATGACGTGCAGGCGGAGTCTACATTTCCAATTATATAATCCTCATAACACACGGCACACAAATGCGTGTGAGATAAATTCTAAGTGACAATCAGATTTTGGGAGAATCGAGTCACACAACTGTCATCAGAAATGTTTAACCATGAGAGACCTGATGTTCTGAGGCTGGAACAACATAGAAAGGACAAATGCTAACGGCTAACCTTTTCAGTGACTTCCATCTTTCATGTTTAACCAGTATACAATGAGGATGAGGACTATGCATAAACACAAGGGAAGATATGCAATCTTAATTATAATAGCAGATTAGATAGCAGATAAAAGCAGATATTCCTTTTGAAAACTTAATCATTATAAGCAGCACAGGTCACACATAAACGTAGATCCAATTCACAAAATGTACCCGAGGTTTCCCGTAACCCATACTGTAAAACTATCACCCTATTCTTAGTGTCATAGCATACGCGCACTACAGATAGAAAGGCAATACTTTTTTAGCTCATAAGTCTATATGTCTCTTATAAGTTTTTAGCTCATAATGAGGAAAACGCGAACTCCACACGAAAGATCATTTTCTTGTTTGAATTTGCAAAGTCAAAACTGTACACTCTTTCTTACATTTTTAAAGATATACATTGAGAAGTAGTGCATATAGTCACACATCCTATACAAGATATTTGATTGTGGCTTAAATGCTAAAATTTATTGATTCACTTCCAGGAGAAGTGGAGACTACCACACATCAGTAAGTGTTTAATTAAGATTTGAACGGGTGTTGCAATTTACGATCAGAGTTGTAGAATGCGTAATTTCCCAATACGCACGCTTTAGCTCGCTCACTTTGACAAGCACTCTTTCGCGATGACAGACATTTTTTATCTACACTACAACGAAATGTGGATTCTCTATGCCACGGAGATTAATAATTACGAATATTTTTTGAATAAAATTTACTTAAAACCCGAAGAAAGGGTCATCCCCGTCGACGAACCCGTTTCATGAAAAAGCAACACGCTCGCCCGCGGTACCGCGTTAACGCGTCGGGCGCAGAATCGCCTTCCGTTTCGGATACGGCGTAGGGGAAACGTCGCCCGGCGTGTTGCCGAAACGGAAACCGAAAACCGAAAATATAAGACTTTCTGTTGCAAGATATTACAAAAATTTGATGTAATTAACTTTGTTTCTCGTGTTTGAGATCTTTCTCGTTCTAGTGTTTCTATCATTGAATAATTTGGACTTTCTCAACATGTTCAATAAAAAATATCGCCACATTTTCACATCTTTTATATTCAACGTGCTGGACATCTTAGTGTGCAACCCCTCATATCGAATCGAAATGTGAGCCAGTATGAACTCATGAACACACCGGTGTAACATGAGCAACAACGAGGCAGACGACATGTCAACAAGTTGCAAACCGCCGTTCCATCTTACAGATTTGTTATCACATCTAGGTATTTTAGATATTTTTGGAATTTTTTAAAAAAATTCACATCTTTCATATTCAACGTACTGGACATGTTAGTGTGCGACACCTGATATCGAATCAAAATGTGAGCCAGTATGGGCTCATGAACACACCGGTGTAACATGAGCAACAATAAGGCAGACGACATGTCAACAAGTTTCAAACGGTCGTTCCATCTTACAAATTTGTTATGCACATCTAGGTATTTTTGATATTTTTGAATTTTTTTGAAAATTTCCACATCTTTTATATTTAACGTGCTGGACATGTTAGTGTGCAACCCCTGACATCGATTCAAAATGGGAGCCAGTATGGGCTCATGAACACACCGTTGTAAGATGAGCAACAATAAGGCAGACGACATGTCAACAAGTTGCAAACCACTGTTCCATCTTACGAAGTTGTCATGCACGTGTAGGTATTTTGGATATTTTTGAAATTTTTTAAAAATTTCCATGCCTTTTATATTCAATGTGCTAGACATCTTAGCGTGCAACCCCTGACACCGAATGAAAATCTGAGCCAGCATGGGCTCATGAACACATTGGGGTAACATGAGCAAAAATAAGGCGGACGACATGTCAACAAGTTGCAAACCGCTGTTCCATCTTACAAATTGTCATGCACATCTAGGTATTGTTGATATTTTTAAATTTTTTAAAACATTTCCACATCTTTTATATTTAACGTGCTGGACATGTTAGTGTGCAACCCCTGACATCGAATCAAAATCTGAGCGAGTATGGGCTCATGAAGACACCAGCGTAACATTAGCAAAGATAAAGCAGACGACATGTCAACAAGTTGCAAACCGCTGTTCCATCTTGCATATTTGTAATGTACGTCCACGTATTTTGGATATGAAACATCATTATCATCAATGATGACAATGGCTTATTCTATGCAGAGGCATGGTCTTTGATGCAGACATGTGGGATCATCCTGAAAAGGGCTTTTTTTTTTGCCATAGACCAGGGGTAATTGAAGACGTTGGCGTAGATCAGCTTATCCTTGATTTTGTCATTTGCTCTAGGTGCAATGACATGAATGGAATGCCTTCGCTTATCACGTTGACAGCTCCTGCTGCTTGCTGGAATAGATACTGAGAGCAGCTTCCTGATGAAACCTTTACAGACGACGACAGACTGCCCCTAGAGCGTGGCTCGTGCCACATGCACTTAGTCATTCCTTGTATCACCTGCGCACCAGTAAACATCTTCCCCCGTCTTTCCTCCTGTCTTCTACATGGTGCCGTGACCAGGATCGCTTGACAGAACGTGAGGACGACAGAAGGATGCGGCTGACAGACCTGACCACAGCCATGGAACGACAGCATCTGAACGCAAAAAGGAACTTGCTACGTGCACAGGTGAGAGCCATCATGAACGAAATGGAACGACAAACGGCGTCTCATCGACAGCAACCGACTACAGGATCGAGACTACAAGAGGACGTGGAACGGCTACTGAACCTCAACGATGCCCTGAGGAATACGGACAACGAAATCGAAGCTCACTTCGATGAGGAAGAATACGAAGACGAATATCTAACGCAACTGAATTACCAGGGCGACATCGCATTTGCGATTTCCAGGGCGAAGACTTACCTAACCGCAAGACGAATGTCTTTCATCAGCGCGATAAAGGCCAGGCATGCAACGTCACAAACCAGTCCCCAGAAAGACTGCACATCGCAACGGGGATATGCCAAGCCGTGCGGGGATATGCGACCGTGGTGCCGCGGGGAAGATCGCCAACATGTAGAAACTCAGGTGCCAGACGTATTAACAGATGCGACAAGGTCATCTGCTCTTCAGGATACCCGCGGTGGGAACGATAAAGAGGGAGACTCGGAGGAAGTGCTGTGCAAGACTGTGACGGCAGAATCGCTTGTTGTGGAAGTGAGCAAGAGCGTACAAAACGGCTCATCAGAACACGCAATGACCTCCACCTCCTCAAAGACCGCAAGTGAAACGACAGGCTCATTGGCTGATGAATGCGAAATGATCGAAGGACGGACAGTCATCCATCAAAACACTTTGCTCCTCCCCCAAATAGCGATTGAAAGGTGTCATGGAGAGCCGAGCCGCCAGCATGACATACCACACAACCCAAACGTTCCGATGAATAACCAATCTCAGTTTGAACCGGAGCTTTCCGACCCTTCGATCGACAGCTGCAAACTTACTCCTCAGCAAAGACCGCAGTGCAACACTGCAACGGGAGCTACACCGCCTGGATGCAGCGCAGTTGTCACGCCACATCTAAACAAGCGAGGACGAATCACTGCGGGCTTCTCAACGGTACACAACGTGGCCGCCTCTACCGCTGACCAGACCATCTGCCTGTGCCAACTGGACTTCTCAGCTGATGACAACGCAGCGCGCCGTGGACACGCTGAAATCCGCACACGAGCTCCGAAGCATCGAGACTGCCACAGGAGTGGTCAACTGCCCTCCTAAGAGGATGAGACGCAAAGTGTGGCCGTAGCGCCCTTGCGGCGCACCCAGGAGTTGAGGAACCGCGACATCAATGGTTTGCAGCGCTCGACTGCATGGATGAGGAGATTTATTGATTCAGCGAGACCGATCTGCGCTCCGTACTCGAACTCTGGAAACTTCATGCAGACCCACTTTGGCCCTCAATGCATCATCTCAGCAACGTACCAGCATCCGCCTCCACGTCGTCGGGGGGCAGGATGTTGAAGCCTTTACAGACGACGACAGTCTGCCCCTAGAGCGTGGCTCGTGCCACATGCACTTAGTCATTCCTTGTATCACCTGCGCACCAGTAAACATCTTCCCCCGTCTTTCTGTCCTGTCTTCTACACTTCCTTCAGAAGATTATCTAAGTTGTGATGCTTACGACGAAGTGCCCAAGCCTGAAATTTTGCATAACTTACAATGAAACACACATTTTTATATGCAAATAAAAAGCTGGGCAACAAAGACAAACCTTACAACACCGTTCAGGGGAATACAACACCACGTGTACGTGACAGGTGGGAACAGGTTCCGGATTGTGCGCACAACTCATCCTGGTATCTGGCGCCTATTCCTTGGACCAAGATATCCCCAGACCCAGTTTGTAAAGCACGCATACGCTGCATATCTGATGTACCTCTCAGAAGTAGTACAGATGCATGTCAATCCCGCGTTTGGTTTCCTTGCATCACAATAAATGAAAACGTGCCATTCTATAAACAATAGTGGAAGTTCAGAATCGCAACACGCCTCGTTCGGATCCAGTGACCGCTGTATCACCGATACGGAGCGCCGTTGACGATTAAAAGTTCCCGATCGACGTGTGCGAAAATCAGGAAACATCACACGTTGCTTGATGCAACGTAGACTGGTGTTGTCAACAGCAGCCGCTACCCCGTCTACAGCCATGCGCAGAATATGAACTCGAGCATCCTGCTGCGAGCAGTGGGTATACACACACATGCAACGTTTGTACAATTTAGAAGCGGTGTCACGATCAGGCGGAACATATATACGCAAAACAGCGCGCATTTATTGATGAGTCTTACCGAAAGTCGATCAGTTCTGAATCATCCACTAACTTCCACTGGCTGACCATCGTTGTTGTGGCAAAGAGTCAGCAGCGTAAGAATCATCGTCGTTCCCATAATTCAATCGGTCGGAGACGATGAACCCACCTTCACCGCTCAGTGACAGGGACCCGTCGCTAAATTCGCTGTCAGACATTACGACGTCGCGCATTACACCTTCCAAGCGCAAACAACTGTTTCGTTCTTTCGATAGCCCAATGGGAGATCTTCCACCATAAAACCCATAACGATGTCACGGGTGACGTTGCATGAGAGGGAGTGAATCAAGCTGCAACTTCCGTCGTCTGCTAGTACGGCATATTTCTGTGAATTTCTCGAAAACCACTTCGTTGTTTTGGATGAAACTTTCGCGACTGTGTTTCTGTAGCACTCACGAATATAGTTTCAGCTAAGTTTCGAAATCGCTCGATTTGTACGAGACCGCCCCTTTAAGTCTATGCTAGTCAGAGTATTAAATTTGTAATATTTCTCGTTTGGGTAGATTGTTTCGCTCTTATATTCCTGCACCGTATCTGTTGTTTACGTGTTGGATGATGTGCAGGTTTGGCACTCTAGTAATGATAGCTGTTGATTGTGTTGTTTCTCATTATTTCCTTACGTCTACGCTATTCACTTAATAAGAAATTGATTAATTAACTTGTGTATTGTTGGAACAAAACATATGAAACTTAGATTCCCTATTGCGCTCGAAATGTTCATAACTGCCACAAAACAGGCGTACGACTCCCGTCTTCAACAAATCAGGCCAGATAGGAGCGTGCTATGAGGTGAAGTTCATTTTTAACACATCTATTTTCTGTGTTGGATTCATAAAACAAAATAAGGTTTGTAGTGTCTGTTAGAATAAAAATTGTATAGTGTTCGATTAGATTAATTCACGAGGATGATTTTATGATAAAATGATAGATTATTCTCCTCTGTTGTTTACATGTTGGAGAACGTGCCCCTTAGAGTGTCCCTCTGTTCTTCACCATTAAGCCTGTGGCAGTCACAGTATTAAATTTGTAATGTTCCTCGATTGGATAGATTGTTTCGCTATTATTTTCCTGCCTATATCTGTTGTTTACCTGTTGGATGATGCGCAGGTTTGGCTCTCTATTAATGCCGCCTGTTGATCGTGTTGTTTCTTATTATTTCCTTAAAGGTCAGCTATGCCGATATCCCAAATAGTCGAAACGGTTGTGATATTCTGAAAGCCCACATCCATCTCTCCCCAAAATACACCTTCATTCTCTCAGTTCGGTACAGTACCATGTCAAAAAAATAGGTAATTCATTCCGAAACACACATGGGCGCAGCCATTTTTATGACGTAGATGTGCCCGAACGAGCATTGTGACGTGTACGCGCCTTCGTACTTGTCAGTGGATTTCAGCTACGGCTTCTTGCGGCTTCACGTACCTGTGCTTGAAGATGGCGGACTGCCGGGTTCCACCGTTCCGCGATAAGTAAACAGTGCAGCAGCTGCGAACTCATTCGCGAACCAACCTCTGTGCGATGTTGTGACTGGAATTCGTCGTTTGTGTTTTGTGAGCACGTACAATTTGTATCAAGTCGCGTCTGCGTTAGCCCCTTTACAGCACTTGCCCATTGTAGAGGCTGACGTTTCAACAGCCGTGTCAGCAAGAAGGTGCCGACAGCGTTTTATTACTGCAGGAA
Organism: Ornithodoros turicata; assembly: GCF_037126465.1. NCBI lineage: Eukaryota > Metazoa > Arthropoda > Arachnida > Ixodida > Argasidae > Ornithodoros > Ornithodoros turicata. The sequence goes on along the minus strand of NC_088206.1, from coordinate 48,509,243 downwards.
AATTGTGCTATGTATTTGAGAAACCGCATACTGCTATGGGACAAGTTTTACGTACGATTTATCAATGTGCAACAGCGTCGACGATGGTATGTAACGACGAAAGACGTAAAACGAAATACAAATCACATTTTAAACTTTTTGTGGGATTCTGTGCATTTTCCAGAAGCTTTCTTTGAATCACGCACTCCCATGTCACGCTGCGTTGTGTGGTACGCTACAAACTACTGCATTTTATGTCTAACATCTGGATATTGTTTGTAATGAACACCGTCGCACAAAAACATGCACACGAAAGCTCCAGTAGCCATGTGGTTGCACACTATGCAGACGCAAAAGAAGTACCAGATCACATATTGCCACTTAGAAATGTGGTGTCTGAAGAGTTAGGGCATAGCATAGATCCTAGAAATCAGGTGCCCCTTATCCTTCTGTAGAGTGCTCTTTCAATTCACAACTCAGCCCATGGGGTGTAAAAGTATTAAAGGCAGTTATGTGACTTGTCGTCGTGGGTGACATCACTGGCCTGCCTCGGGATTAATTCCGTGCTCAGGAATTATTGTACAAAGCACTTTGTATGTAGGACGTGATAAGCAATATGTAAGTTGCAACCTTGTCTGCAGCATTCTCGATTGCCTCTTACCTTTACAGTTCGAGACACGTTATCAAACCATTTGCAAAGGGCACTCTTACAGGGGCCGTGTAACTTGAGTTTTTAGTATAAAATTTATAAAAATATAAGTATACAATATGTAATATGAAATTTATATAAAATCAAAAATAACATTTATAAAAAGAATTTATAAAAAATAAATAAAAAGGCTTCATGGAAGCAATCCGTTAGCATACCCATTGCACATGAAGCACAATTATATATGCTTGGACATCATCTAATTAATCTTCTGAACCATATGTGTGGCTGCATACGAAATTTTTTATGCGCATCCTCTACCTTCCTATTCCTCCATGTGTACACGAATAACAGTGCATATATGTGAAGTGGCAAAAAGCAACGCTAGACTCTACCATCATTGTGCCCCTTTAACTTTTCCACATTTATGTCTGGTGAACAGGGAATATCTCACTAGAAAAGAAGACATTTGTGCATTGTTTGGCAAGCAAATAAATATATTTATTTACATTTTCCATAAATCAACAATGTTGTGACCTGGTGCAAATATTAATGTCAACAAGTAAAGTACTTACAAATTATTCCTATGTGCTCAAATGCAGATATGACAATTCTGTTTTTGTACCTCAGCACAGTACAGTTTCAAAATTAACAAACTGCACAGCATCAGCAATCTTAAAGTATCTGAAGAGGGGAACCACATAAAGCTCCAATAATAGACTGTGCAAACAAAGCTAAAAAAAAAACAAAGTACTTCAAGAAAAATCTGATTAATCGGTTGCCGTTGTGATATGTACTACTATGCACAGTTCATGAATGGAACATGTTACCTCATTGCATTGCCTCCATGTGAGCACTAGAACAGGCAGCTTTTTAGGTCGCTCTTTCCGTGTTTTTCTATTGTCTTTTTTTGTTTTCTGTTTTTGCATTAGCAAGCATGGCCATAGTGAATCACAAGCAACCAAGGACAGGATGAGACATCTACAATGCGACTGCTAGCTCTAAACTGATATATTTATTAGCAGACTCTGGAATATACACACATATGCTGCTAAGAAAATGACAATTTAACCAATAGAATAACAGACAAGAAAAAGGTTATATATCTTCCCCTCTCCTCATTCTATTTCACAGGCAGCCCTAGTATCATTCTGAGTCTGTCCGTGCGTTCCCTTGGAGATAACGTATCTCTGACAGAAGCAAATCCAACAGCGGACTGCTTACGGATGCAACTATCTTGGATTTCTCTAACCACTTGTTATTTAACCGCTGCCTTGAGCTGTGTGTTCTGGAAATTTAGGCAGCATCCAGAGTCCCTGCAATGTGTTGCCATGTTTCTCGAGGGCCTGTGTTTCACTATGGCTCTCAGATACAAACTACCCCATTTCAACACAGTAGAAAATACAGATTTGTAAATAGCATCTGTTGATTGCACTGTACATACCCCCCACATAAAGGATCATAGTGGATACTACATCTTGTGCGATAATGTCAGGAACACAAAAAATATAGATTTTAAACCACCTTACGTCGTAGTAGTAGTATTTGTGTGAAGCTGCGCAATTCCTGTCCTGCAAATAATTTAAACCATATGTTTCATCTGCCAGCGTGATGATCCCCTGAAAAGCAATCCACACTTGGCGGGAACTACCGGTTCTGAAACCTATCCCTGACATGTGTAGCCATCAGGGAGGAAACCCAAGGGCTGCGGTGGAAAAGACAAACACACACGGGCTATGTTCTCTCTGTGTATCAGCTGCTCTGGCTAGGTTTCTATTCACGCTTAATGGCCTGTATCAGTAATGCATGAAGACCACTGCTAAGTTGTGTTGAGAAACACCACTTTATGTTTGCCATGTCTAAATGAAACGTACCTGACCTGATCCAAATTAACCGTTCTGAGTCTGGAACACACAACGAGAAAAACGCAACACACGCCACAACATTAACAGATAGCAAATGAGCTGTAGCGAGCTCCACCTTGGGACAAAGTCAACAAGTAATTCACCAAAAGTCAATGAGCGCCTGAAATGTAACATCTCCAGTGGCGTAGCCCGACCTCAAAGGTAGGGGGGGGGGGGGGGGCTCGATACGAAAACTACCCCCCCCCCCCCCCCGCTGATCCTGTGTCGACAACACACGCATACTTGTGCACACTTCAAACTGAGGATTAAAAAAGGGAACGAAAATAGTTGATTTAGACGTTCACAGTACGATTACATGTATAGGCTGTCATGACCAATGAAATGGTGTCACGAGATTGGAAGTGTTTTGAAAAGCTCATACTTAGAAAACCATTCAAGAATGCTTCTTAGATAGACGCCATGAACTGCAAGAGCTTTCGCGATAGTCACACTGGTCCCCCCCCCCCCCCCCATATATTATGTTCTCGGATTTGCACGATTTGTGTGGGTCGGTCCGTGGCAGGTAGGGGGGGCTCGAGCCCCCCCTAGCCCCCTCGTGGCTACACCACTGAACATCTCTGACTGGTAGCAGGATGGCCCACGTTCAATTCCTGGTGCTAGCACTGACTGGGTTTTTCATGAATTATTTGTTGGAAGTTTCGATGTGCCTGAGAACCATTCGTCAACCATTGTATCCTCATGAGGTGATGAGGGTTTGTCATCCCAAAGAGACTCCCTTTCTGGCATGTGTCCTTATGGATGCTCATCACTGCAGAAAAAAAGAAAGAAAGAAAGGAAAAGCATTTAATGACAAGAAATGGATAGTCGCATTTACTGCATAATGATTGTGCACAACAGAAAGAATACTTTTGCACAGAAGGCTGTACTTCTTGATGTCTAACATCAAGTTACAAAATTCCAGAATATATGACATGTTGTAAGGTAGAGAATACGTAGAGTTATTGAGTTGTCGAGTTGAGTTGAGGGGGCAGTTGTACCCCCTTTTTATTTTATTATATATGATTATATAATTATCTTTATGTCTGTACCACCCCTCGCTCTCTACATTACAACATGTTTTATATATTCTGGGATTTTGTAACTTCATGTCAGACATTAACAAGAGCAGCCTTGTGCACGAAAGTCTCGTCTCATTAAAATTTAGATGCTCTTCTTTCTGTTGTGAATCTCTATCGCAGCATACCTGCACATTGCTGTTCTACGTACTGTGACTTTGCAGTAAGAGTATGGACTTTGGGTAAAAAGACTACACAGCACTGCTCAGGTATTTTTGCCTATCGAACAGTATGTATGTATGCAGTATGCACACAGTATTTGTGCACCGGACCCACTAAAAATGTAGTGAATGTGGCATTGCCCACGGTAATGCACCAAGTTGAACACAATTATTGTAGAATCCAGGTATTTTAGCTTACATGTCAAGCCAGTACCACACCAGTATCCAGTGTGAAGTTGTGACAAATAAATGGTTTCCATTTTTCTTAGCTCTCAGAAAACAGACAGTGAATTAATAAGAGTAGACAATGTTAACATGAATTCTGGGCTATTCTTCAGTTGAAGATTCACAGATAGTAAAGGCACCTTCCTCAATGGACGTTGATGACACTGAAAATTCTAAAATGTTATCAGAGGCGACATCAGCTTCGGTGTGTCAAAGGATTGTATGTCCAACAGTAATCCAGCTAACAGTAACAAAAATGTGCAAAAGACAAATTAACTAATTAATGTAACGTACCTTCTATATCAGACAGTAAAGCTTGTAACACCCCATCCACAAGAACCAGTGTCCAGACACAAAAGTGCTTGAACTGGGAGATAGCAGTTAATCGGAATGGCGATCTTTGTTTTCCACCCTGGAAGCACAGGTTGTAACTTTGAGGGCAGATTTAAAAGTGGTGTCAAAATGTCTGCATGCGAGTGCACATGAAAAGTTGAACATAGATGAATACTCAAATTATAACATCACATTGTCATACCTGTTGGTGGAGGTGGACTGCAACTAACGCGTCAGCAATTTCTTCATGACCAGATGCGAGCCAGATCATGCTTCATTTCCGCCTTCAGCGTGCACCTGTGATAATTCAGAAGTTAGATTATCAATAGTACTATTGTGTTGTTAATCGTGGTTATATCAGAGTAAGCGCAGTAGGACAGCTGCACAATCGATTCATTAAGCTTGCTATTTTTTATATCTGAACCTCGACTTACCATTTTTTGCTCTCGTTTTTTGCCTTGATCCTCCGTGGCACGTTCAAAATGTTATGCGTCGGGCACCTCAGATTTTCATCAGACGATTTCGTGCCGAGATTCCAAATTGCCTCTGGAGTCGCGCGTAACCTATGATAACATTCGTGGACGAAATCCTTGCAGTGGAAATTAGCAGGCACCACTGTCAGCCAAGAGCTTCGCACTGCTTGGTCTTTTGGCAGCTTATAACAGGTAACACTTGAATGCACCGATGAATTGTTCTAACAGCGTAGCACTCTCGCATCTTCGACAACTTCGCCGTGGCATATTTACGATTCATATCGCTCCAGCCCATAAAAGGCAAGGTCAGAGCAAGGAAGTGCACTTTCCAAACGACGCTGTGTCAAAAAAAAAACATTCACATGCTTTGTTTCCGGCTTAGCAACAACATAACAGCTGTTCGCTTATGTACGATGCACAGAGGAGGAAACGAAAGAAGCCAAGCAGCCAAGCCAAGAATCCATGCCAAGCCAAAGACAGATAAACCGAGAGCAGTGACGTCGGTGCGCCCGTGCGCAGGGTTTGCCGACGGTCTGACGGCCGGGCGTGTGAACTAAAAAAAACTGTTTTATAAAAAACTACGAACAGTTGGAGCAAGATATTTCGCACACATATTCAGCGTTCGGTAATGCACACACAGCGCGAGTATCGCTCAGTTCTGCGGCACTTCAAAATCGGCATATCTGACCTTTATGTCTGTGCTATTCACATAATAAGAAATTGAATAATTTAAAGCTGTGCCATGTTGGAACAAAATAGGTGCTACTTTTATTCCCTATTGTGCTTGAAATTACTTAAAATGAACACTCAATAAGACACATGATAATGAGGAAATTATTAGTGTTGCAATAATAGTGATCGCGACTCAGACCTGTTATAATAAAACTTGTAATTTGGATTCTAATCGTATTGAATTGAATTTGAATTGAATTTATTTAAACTTTACAAAGCTTAATGTGTAGTACAATTCATACAGATGGAGGACCCAGAGGGAAAAGTTTCCCGATTAAAGGGTCTTCCGTGTGACATACAAAGATAAGAGCCATGAAAACAATGCAAATATGAAAAACAATACGCAAGAATACTACACATATAATAGCAATGCACGCACTAGATACAGCTCCACCTCTTTGTGGCCCAAATCAGTAATATTACCTTATGCAATATATGATTAAATTAATCTTGATATATTTTTGACAGCAAAAAATATTTCGCTAGACTTTTAAATTCAAACAGTTTTTTGACGCTTTTTATGTTTGGTGGTATGCTATTCCATTCATTTACACTTCGAAACAAAAAGGTTAGTTTCCCGTAGTTAGTCTTAACGATAAGGAAGTTAAAGACACCTTCAGCCCCTGCTCTCGTGCGGCGAACAGCTCGAAGTTCATCGTAATTCATGGCTACAGAAAGGAGGTGTCCGCTCAAAACGCCAAATGTTATATGTAATATGTGTTGAGATATTATTTGTTTAATAGCTAGTATCTGGTGATCGCGCATGATCGCGCAAGCAACAGAAGACAAGTATGGTAATCTGAACATAATCCTTATAGCACGATTCTGAACAGTTTCCAGAGCACGTAAATGGGTGTTGTAAGTGCTGCCCCAGACGCTTGCACAATGAGAAAAATGTGAATGCACAAAAGCGTAGTAAAGATTTAAAACAATGGACGCAGGAAAGAAGTGTCGAGTTCTAGTAAGGACGCTAATACCATAAGAGGTTTTACGTATGATGCTTCGAATATGGGACTGAAAACGCAAATGATGGTCGAAAAGCACGCCAAGAAATTTCACCTTTTTGCTAAACTGAATGGGGACTTCGTGTATAGACAACGTAGGGCAAAAATCCAGGCTACGCTGAGGACTGTGGAAACAGTCTTTGTAGCGTTTAATTTTAGGACATTTACATCGCACCATCCAATCAAGTTGTCAGTGTCGGATTGAAGATCTGAAGCCATTTGCATGACCTGTCGGCCAGTGATGAGCAAAGTAGTGTCGTCAGCAAACAAAAAAACATGTGAGTGATGAATGCATATAAGGGGAGATCATTTATATAAACGAGGAAGAGAAGTGGGCCCAATGTAGAACCTTGTGGGACACCAGCATGTAACACGGCAGGGGATGAAGTACTCTCTTTAAATTTGACAACCTGTATTCTGTCTTGCAAAAAACTTTGTATAAGTGTTAGAACTGGACCGCCAATTCCATAAGCTGTGAGTTTCATGATTGGGGTTTTGGGTTTTTTTTTTTTTTTTTTTGCGCAGCGGTAACTTCGACCATAATGCGATAAGCTGTTAATTTGGAAAGGAGTATTTTGTGATGCACGCAATCAAATGCTATAGAAATATAAACAAAAACAGAGAGGGCTATACCTCCGCTGTCCAACGAATACTTAATTCTATCGCAAAAATTAATCAGGGCAGTTTCAGTCGAATACTTGTTACGAAATTCGTGTTGATTGCTGCATAGTATAATAAATTTTTTAAGGTACTTAACAAGGCGGCTGTGGAGTAACCCTTCGAAAATCTTACTAATCGCCGGCAAGATAGAAATCGACCGATAGTTATTTACATCAGGCCTTTTTAAATAGGGGAATAATTACAGCGTGTTTCAGAGCCCTAGGAAACGTGCAGTCTTTAAAAGAAAGATTGATAATGTGTACGAGGACAGGTGAGATAGCGTCACGAACAAGTTTCAAATTTGCCACAGTTATGCGATCGTAACCTGCGGAAACGTTAGGGAGTGATGATATCAAGCGCGACACTTCCAACGGGCACGTGCGCTGTAGGAAGAAAGACTGAGATACACGCGGTAGAACGGAGGAAAATGTGACTGAGGTGATTGTGATATCTCTGTCAAATTCCGAACTGTAAAGTGATTACCGAAAGCGAATGCGATGTATGTTGTATTGATTAAGAATATGTTCTTTGATTAAATGTAGTGTCCGTTGTTATAGATTTTATTTCCTCTTATGTTTGTGTCCCATGGTCATCCAGAGTCTCTGCTGTTCACAATTAGTTACATACATCTATCTGCACCTGTAACTGACATTAAAATCACGCTATTGCAATGATGGTGGTCACGTCTCAGACTTTTCGTAGTAAAACTTGAATTTTTGATTGTTATCATATTGATCAAGAATGTCTTTTTGATTAAAAGTCACGTCCGTTTCTCGTTTTGACAGAGCAATGTTTTGCTATTATTTTCTATACATATTGGAGGATACGTCCGTTTGGTTCTCTATTAGTGCTAGCTATTGATTGTGTTGTGTTGATCTGAATTATTTCGTTATGTCTGCGCTGTTCACTTCATAAGAAACTGATTAATTAAATTTGTGTCATGTTGGAATATTACAACTTAGCTTCCCTATTGTGCTTGAAATTACTTACATCTATCAGAACTTGTAATTAACACTCCACTGTTGCAATGATGGTGCTCACGTCTCAGACATTTTATAATACAACTTGTAATTTTAATTGTAATCATATTGATTAAGAATATGTTCTTTGATTAAATGTGCTACTCTATTTTAATTCTGATTCATTTAAAACTTGTGTGTATGATTACCATTAATAAAAAATTTTGTGTTTGATGTGTTATACCTCTTCAATGCTATTGCATCATACCTGCAATAGGTAAGTATAATCTTTGTTACGTGTATCGTATTGTTTCTTCCGCTTCAGGTTTTTTGGCTGTGTTTTTCTACTCCACACAACATAATTCCCAGTACTATTGGCATTACTAATATATTTTCACTTGTACTTTTGTGTATGGCTACCTTTGCACGTCTATACTTGCATGTAAACCGCCCACCGCACACCTGTTGTAGCGGAAAAAATTTGTGAGTGCAGACGGCCCAGGTGTAAAAATCGCGAAAGAAGTCGGCCCCAGCTGAAAAATGCGCAACGATAAGCGCACGCGCAGCCCTCTGGGCACCGGTAAGCGCGCGATCAGCCCTCCATCCGAGCGCCACCCAACGCGGGCGGGAAGAAATCGCGAAAAAAGTCGGTACAGGGGTCAATAAACGCGCCTATAACTCTCATCGCCTGTCTTTATCATAACTTCTATACTACTCATATATGATTTATTTTTATTGATTATTATCTATGTACGTCTTCGATAAAATATGTGCTGCAACTTCAATTGGTGCTCATATTCTCATCTAAAGGCGAATATCATAAAAAGTACCAGCAAAATTTCAAAGGAGACATTCAAAGCATGACATAAACTACGCTAAATAATTAGACGAAAAAAACCAAAGGGGTAATTGCACGGGCTGATCCAAAGGAGATGCAATAATTATGAGGGTGCCACGGTCGGGAGGCTTTCAATTCAAATGCGGACGGCGGGCCGCGGGAGGGCAAGAGGCAAGAGTCTCAGTTGGACTTAGACGCGTCGAATAGCAAGTTGGTTTTTCACTTCGGTTGCCGTGGCAGAGATCGGACATCTCTCCTGTGCAGTATTTACGTGCTTTTAGTGCGTTTTCTAAGACAACGCGATGACAATAATTCATGTGAAACACATTGGCGATATTTAGGAGGAGTTCTAACGCTAAGAAGACGACACTGTGTACGGAGAAGAAGCGGACGATGAAACGGCAAACAGACTGCACATAATGCTTGTTCTGCATAAGGTATATACAGGGTGTCCCACCGAAAAAGGGCCAGGGGTTAAAGAAAAACGGAGTGCTCTACAGAAATGGAACCAACTGTACGTGCTTGGCAGTTGTGTGGTCTATCCAAAAATATTTTTTCATCGCCCCTTGTCAATTAATTAGCAGTAATTAATTTTCTAACTTTTTAATTATCGGTTTTAGCTCTCAGATGTCAATGAAGAAGTTGTAGTACATGTCGAAATAGACGCAACTGAAGTGGTTCGAGGTTGCTATGGCTTGTGGTTTCGTTTTTTCCGGGTATAAAAATTTGTTTCAGAAGCCGCGCGCACCACAGAGCGCTCCCCATAATTCGGCGCCTGCGCGCGACGATTGCAGTGCACTCTGATAGGTGTGCCGTGAAACAGGTGAAATATCTTCCTCTTGTGTCACGTGGCCCAAGGGTGGTCTCCAAGCGCTAATCTCAAGGTCAATGTACGCCGGACGGCGCTGGAATCGTCGCGCGCGGGTGCCGGATTGTGGGCAGCGATCTGCGGTACGCCCGGTATCTAATAATAATAATTGGGTGTTTACGTCGCGAGACAACTGAGAGCCCGGTATCTGAAGCCAACTTTTAAACCCGGGAAAAAACGAAACCACAAGCCATATCGACCTCGAACCACTTCAGTTGTGACTTTTTCGACATGTACTACAACTTCCTCATTGACATCTGAGAGCTAAAACCGATAATTAAAAAGTTAGAAAATTAATTACCGCTAATTAATTGACAAGGGGCGATGAAAGAAAAATTTTGGATAGACCACACAACTGCGAAGCACGTACAGTTGGTTCCATTTGTGTAGAGCACTCCGCTTTTTCTTTAGCCCCTGGCCCTTTTTCGGTGGGACACCCTGTATATACAGGGTGTCTCAGCTAACTGTGAACATATTTTTTTTAAATATATATAACACTTTTTCCAAGATGAAATCAATTGTAATATAGCATATGCTGAAGGGCACTCCCTAGGAGGGCATTAGCAAAGTCCAAAGGCAATGTCTTAATTAGCTTTCATTAATTAACTTTTTAATTATGAAAGCTACAAAGTAGTCCCAATGAGAACATCTGTTCCTTTCGGTCACCTGATATCGTAGCCGTTCTCTGAACAAAAATCCGTTCGATAGATCACCCTCAAAAAATTAGTGAAAGAAACGCCATTTTTTTCTTTATTTCGTTCATTGCGCATCTTCGCAGACGCGTATTTCATTCATCCCCAACGTGAGAGGGGAAAGGAGTACAGTGCCGCCTCATGCGTCGAAGATGAGCTTTAACTTGCGGAAACAAAACAAAAACAAATGTATCGGGTGACTCTATCGGAACTTGCCTTATCTTGGGTTGCATTTTCTGTTTCCTTTTAATCTTTTTCCAGGACGCGAGAGGCAATAGTGTGCTCTTTCTCCCTCTCACATTGGGGGTGAAGGAAAGACGCGTCTTCTAAGAGGCGCAATGAACAAAATAAAGAAAAAAAATGGCGTTCCTTCACAAATTTTTTGCGGGCGATCTACCGAACGGATTTTTGTTCTGAAAACGGCTACGATATCAGGTGACCGAAAGGAACAGATGTTCTTATTGGGACAACTTTGTAGCTTTTATAATTAAAAGGTTAATTAATGAAAGTTAATTAAGACATTGACTTTGGACTTTGCTAATGCCCTCCTAGGGAGTGCCCTTCAGCATATGCTATATTGCAATTGATTTCATCTTGGAAAAAGTGTTATATATATTTTTTAAAAATATGTTCACAGTTAGCTGGGATTGGTCGCGTAAAAAACGTGTCATTCGGACTTAATAAAAAAACGGGGCGACGGAAAAGTACGGGATAAACGGCACTTGTGTGGCAACTGAATTTGCCATCTTGCAAAAATATTTTCATTTGATTTTAATTAAAATAAATTAAATTTCTTTAATTGAACTCCAAAATTTTCCAAGTCAACCTAACGTTTTTACGTAACGTTTTAACGTAACGAGCCCGTAGCGAACTTAGTCAGATCCACCAAGAAATCCGCTCAATATTGCAAATGGAACTGCCAAAAAAAAGACCCGAAGTTGAGGCTTCAGAGTTTCGGGTATTCAACAGCGCACCAAATCAGTCGCAAAGATGCGCGAAGGGCAGGACATGTTCCTGCCCCCATGGAGCTAGAACAGTTTATCGCAGGACCGGCGTGCAGCACAAGACGCGCCGATAACAAGGCGGGTGACATTCCACCATACGTTGATAAGCGGCAAACAAAAAGGATCTGACTAAGTTCGCTACGGGCTCTCTAATTCTGTAAAAAAAACGTTCGGTTGACTTGGGAAATTTTGGAGTTCAATTAAAGAAATTCAATTTATTTTAATTAAAATCAGATGAAAATATTTTTGCAAGATGGCAAATTCAGTTGCCACACAAGTGCCGATTACTCCGTATTTTTTCGTCGCCTCGTTTTTTTATAAAGTCCGAATGACACGCCTTTTGAAACACCCTGTATATGTAAAGGGTGTTTTTTTTTAGGCGATACAGATTTTTCATTAAAGCTATAAGGGCTATAGACATGCTGCTTTCACTTCTATCATCTCTGGGCCGGCGGACGTTCTTGGCCATATGTTGCTCGACCGTCAAAAGACTAAATTAATTTGCGGAAACAAAACAAAAACACGTGTATCGGGTGACGCCATCGGAACTGCCCTTATCATGTGTTGCATTTTCTGTTAATCTTTTTCCAGGACGCAAGAGGCGACAGTGTGCTCTTTCACCCTCTCCACATTGGCGGCAAAGGAAAGACGCGTCTCCGAAGATGCGCAATGAACAAAATAAAGTAAAAAATGGTGTTGCTTGAATTTTTTGCCGACGATCTACTGAACAGATTTTTGTTCTGAAAACGGCTACGATATCAGGTCATCGAAAGGAACAGATTTTCTCATTGGAACAACTTCGTAGCTTTTATAATTAAAAAGTTAATTAACGATTTTTAGGTAATTAGTCATTTGACGGTCGAGCAACATATGGCCAAGAAGTCCGCCGGCCCAGAGATGATAGAAGTGAAAACAGCATGTCTATAGCCCTTATAGTTTTTTGACGAAAAATCTGTATCTCCTAAAAAAAGACACCCTGTATATATAGGTAGTTGAAAAAAATTACGGGCAGACAACGAAAGTCTAGGAAGTAAGGAAAAAGGGGAAGTTACTTATTTATAGGTGGAAAGTTAAGGGGTTACGTCGACGTTGCGGAAGAAGCTCCGCCTTCGTCAGTACTCAGGGGTGACAATGATTGCTTGGAGCTTTTACACATGTCTAGAATGACGTCAGAATCAGGAGGGCCCCGCCACCTGGTGGCTGTCAGTAGTCAAGTCTACAAGCGTTATCTTGACGACATCTGACCTCGATCTGGTCACATTCGGAAGGTGTTTTTAACTAACTAGGCTAAGGCTAAGGCTGTTTTAACTACTGACCTTTATCGCAAGCCCACAGATTCCCAAGAGTATTTGTCATTTAACAGTTGCCACCCACGTCACACAAAATTGGCTATTCCCTACAATCATGCTGTGAGATACAGGAGAATATGTTCAAATGACGCTGACCTGACAAGAAATCTTAGCCAACTAAAACAGACGTTTCTAGAGCATCAATTTCCTCAATTTAGTTGAAGACGCCATCAACCTTCAATTTAGTTGAAGACGCATTAGAAAAGGCTCGCAAAAAGAATTGCCAAAGTTTATTTCAAAAACTACTCACTAAATAGCGCGTTAAACTTAACTGTAACATTCGCTGGAAATATCCTAATTATTAACCATATACTGAATCGCCATCATAGCATCTTATTCCAGTCCGAACGCACAAAGGAAATTTTTCCTGAACCGCCGCGTGTCACCTACAGGCGTGCACGCAACTTACAAGATAGCCTAGTTCGCTCAGAAACCAAACCAGAAACTTCACCAAGAAGTTGCCACCCATGCGACGGTTGGCGATGCCAGATTTGTAAACTGATGCAAACGACTCAATCAGTCAAGAGCACAAAATTCGATTTTTACGTCAAAATCAACGCTGATCTAGATTGCAACTCCTCTAACGTTGTATATGTAATCGAATGTAACACGTGCCAGTCACAGTACGTGGGTCAGACTAAAACGTCTTTTAGAGATAGATTTGATAATGACAAAAAAAACTAATCTTCCAGTTTCTCGCCATTTCAGCCAACATGGCCATTCAATTCAACACGTGTCAATTTTTCTTCTTCAATCAAACTTCACAACCGATCCATCTCCCGAGAACAACGGGAAATGATACCTTATCTACAAATTCCAGTCTGCCATAAACGAAGATCGTGGTGTACTGTCAACAATAAGAAGTTTAACTACTTAGATAAGGCAATACTTCTTTTTTTTTCTCTCTCGTTTCAGATGGGGCCCTGACAATGTCCCCCCAATACAATCCTCCCCAACTACAAGGACGATGACACAACTAAGACTTCACACAGCATTCCCGGACTTGACCTACTGACAGCCGGCAGGTGGCGGGGTCCTCCTGATTCTGACGTCATTCTAGACACGTTTAAAAGCTCCAAGCAATCATTGTCACCCATTAGCCCTGACGAAGGCGGAGCTTCCGCCGCAGCGTCGACGTATCCCCTTCACTTTCCACCTGTAAATAAATAACTTTCCCGTTTTTCTCTTTCTTCCTACACATTCGCTGTCCGCCTTAGATTTTTTTCAACTACCTATTTAATTTCGCGGTTGTCGGAACACATTTCTTTTAGCGTATTTATATATTTATTTATAATTTGATCATGCACTCCCAGCCGAGAGAAACTGTTTCGCTCTCCTTGGAGCTCGCCAGCCCGTCGCAGGGAAGTGACACGATATTGGGTAGGCACCAACAATGTGTCTTGGCAAGACATCAGTTTTCCACGGTGATGGCGCCACCTGTGGAGGCCGCAGTGCAAGTCAGCAAGTACATATACAAAGGAGAAATAGCCGAAGCCCTGTGGCTGCGCGCTGAGCATATGCTTATAATTTGATCGTCCACTCCCGGCCGAGGACAGCTGTTTCGCTCTACTTGGAGCTCGCCAGCCAGCCGCAGGGAAGTGACACGATCTTGGGTCGGCGCTAACAGTGTGTCTTGGCAAGATATCAGTGTTCCAATGTGACAGCGCCACCTGTGGAGCCTGTGGAGACCGCATTGCAAGCCAGCAAGTACATATACAAACGAAAAATTGTCGGCTATTTTTCTTTTGTGTGTACACATTTGTTTGTACACCTTGATGGTATGCCCTGTATCTGTTTGTCGCCTGCACCAGTTATTTGTCTACTGCCAGCACGTTACAAGAGGCACCTGAGAAGAAATTTAAAAGAAAAGAAAGCAAGTATTGAAGCAAATGCAAGAGAGTCAATGCAGGCAATGATATCACAACATTCTCAAACGAATCAGACAAACTGGAAATCCAACTCTTTTTATTTTATTTTTACATTTTTAACCCATTCCATCCCCTCTAAAATGTATCTGCAACAACAGGCTCAACGAAAAGAACACTGTCAGGTGTTTCTTCTAACCAGCCTTCAATTACATTGACAATGGAGTCGACGTTGAAGGAGCATCATTTAGTGCAATGTATAATTACTATGCGCTTGAGAGAGATAGCCTAAAAAAGCATGCTCCTGAATTGACAAACCCTCAACGAAGCAAACATTCAGCAACCGAATGTGAGGCTAGCATTTAAGATTTCCAGCCCCTTCGTAGCTGAAACGCATACGTTTGTTGTCAATGCTGCTCTCTGTGAATCGTAATTCGACAAGTTATGCATGAGCAAAAGAGAACAATCAGAAATTCCTCTCATAGGACACTCAAAAAAGGACACTCAGCGCAATTCATTCGGTAAGAAGAAGATAGCAATAGATGTTCAACTCTGGACATATTCGGAAACTTTTCTTTCAACACGTTCTAGCTGAAAACAAGGTGTTGAACAACACCACCAAGCTACGCAATATCAGTTGCACAGGGAGAAGCAGCGAGCAACTTCCCGGAAAGAAAAAAATAAAACTTTACGAGGCGAATACTAATAGTGCCAATTGATCAGAGCGTTCTGCGGGTGTCATTCATAACGTAATCACTGTTGGGCATCCAATAACATATGTACCTGTAATAGTACGCCTCAAAGTACAACGTTTGCATGTATTTTGAAGTATGCTGCTCACAGACCGTTCTAGAACTATTCTGGACGAAGTATTAAAAGCTACACGAGTCCAAACAGGTAGTAAAGTTGTTCAACTCCACTTAGTTTGTGCTTTCGTATACCCGTAACAAAAGAAGCTGTAGTTGCTCGGCTTGCCACCCTGTAAGCAATTGTTCCGTAAGTTATGAGCACAAACACTGCAGTAGAGTCCCATTCTTCGAAAGTATAAGCTAGTTCGCTGTTTCACATCGAGAGAACGGGTGGACTCGTCTTCGAAATAGCATCTCTGCCGAACACAACCACAAAAAGCGGACGCCATGCTGTATTCCCGTCGGTCGGTACGGAGTGACGTCACGGAGCTATGGAAGGGCCTTGTGTATCTAGGTGGTGTTGGCAGAAATCTCTAGGGCAGGCTGAACGTCATGCAATCGCTAATACGGCCAGGCTATATTTGCCCTACCTAAGTAAACCGTTTGTCGTACAAACAGATGCTAGCGATTATGGTGTCGGCCATGGAGGTAAGAAACTAAGGAGAGGGCTATAAGCACGGAGGGCCGTGGGACTCCTCTAGCAGTCGCTCCTGGCAATACCACGCCCATCTAGTTGCCCAGTCACGTGATCCCCGCAGGTTTCGGTGTTATGGCGGTCTGCGCGGAGGCTTGGAAGTTTAGCAAATCTCATCTTCAGCAATCCTCTTACCTTCAAGGAGTCCTTTTGCACAATACTTTGAAGGCTGTGTGACGTTTCAACATTTGCTGCGTGATAAATCACAGCGAAAGTTCAGCAAAGCAGAAGACAACCCAAGCAATGTCACGATGACGTGCGTGCATCTTCTAGCGATTTAGTGATCCATTGCTTCCACACAGAGCTTGTCTATTTTGTGTTTCAACGGGTATGATAACTTCTAACTCCAAACATGTTATGAAAGCGTAAGCAAGTTATTCGGCCGGGGCTCGTCACTGTATTCAGGTAAGATACGCCGCGGGCATGGAGGACGCCATGTTTTATGACGTATGGCAGTGACGTTTATGGGTCACGTGTGTGGGCAACTAACCACAATGCCATGCGCGGATCACAGCACGCCCGCTTGCATTCGGAGAGGCGCTTAGGGCATCTCCTTAGTTTCTTACCTCCATGGTGTCAGCGCAGTACCCTTGCAGGAGCATGAGGCTATTCTCCGTCCAGTGGCTTTTGCAAGTCGCACGCTGAACGTGGCAGAACTGAATTATTCCGTCGCGAAAACGGAGTGCTTGCCGATCATCTTCGCTTTCAAGAAGATTGATCTCTGCCTGGATGGCAGCACTTCCACCGTCTAGACTGACCACCAGGCACTCTCATAGCTGCGGCAGCTCCAGAACCCAGCCGGACATCTTTCCAGGTGGGTCCTGAAGCTAAAAGGCTACTCCTTCAACGTGGAGTACCGGCGTAGCTCCACAAACGTGGTAGCGGACGCACTATCCCGTGCGCCTCTACCGGAGCGGGGAAAGGAAGGCATCGAGGCACCTTCTCAAATTATGGCAGTAGCACAAGTGGCACGGGACGGATCTTCGTCCTGGGGCACGGTCGTGAGCAGAGAGTAGCTCCTAGATGCTCAGAGAGCGTCAGCCTTTGTCAGCGGGTGTCTCAATGGTTTGCTAAGCAGGTCTCGGCGGGCACCGGAACGTCTGACGGACGGCACGACTTCTATCTGCTTGGCGATGATGATTTTTTTTTTTTCAGTCTTGAGCACATTTTGGGGGACAGTCCTTACGGGTTCTCACCGTCGGAAATTACTTTCTCACCGTGTCCCCCCTTATCTTTCCCGCAGTTGCCATGTCTTCGCCGGGGAAGTACTGCAGCAGGAGGGCTCCCCCTCCGACACAGTCATCGCTCGAAGTTGCAGGGCCCTCACGCCAGTCCCGTCCTCCGCTCAGGACCACTCCGGTAACGTCCACGAAGCGGTAGTAGCCACTTGGACTGTGGGAGACTGTTCGCAAGGGAGACCGTTTGGCTGGGTATCACATTCGAAATGGAGCTCCCAGCCCGCCCTGTCTGTGGAGAAGATACATCAAGGGTCGAGCTGTCCTTTTGCGGACTAACTTTGGTGGAGAGACACCCTTGCGATCCACCTATTCCGAAGCTGCCCGAAGCCCGATGCCCGAAATCGAAGCTCGACAACTCTAGCTGTCGCCTGTGCGGTGTACTAGAACTACATCGGCGTATACACAGTCAAGACCAGCTCCACCAGTCCAAACTTGAAGCATCCCCATTAACCGCCCGTGCAACCACTGAAGTCTCAGCTGCCCTCGCCACCCTACGACGTCACCGACCTGACCTTCTGAGGAAAATTGGAACGTCTCCCCTCATGTGCGCGCAAGTGCCTACCACTTTCTCAGTGCCACCACCAAGTGCCTACCACTTTCAAGGTAAATATAAATGGTAGCGGAGCTTGCATTGGTCACCACGTCTTCAAGGGCGGCCATGATAAAGATCGTCAGTGCCATCCATCCGTTGCGGGGCAAACTACAAATTCCGTCATAATGACGTCACCTGGTACGTCACCATTACGTATAGCGCGGGCCGGGCACTCGCGCTGCGGAATATCACAATCGCTGTTGAAATCAAATCCAAAAGCAAGAACTCATAAACAATTTGTAAACAGAGAAGAATCAACACTAGCGACATGCGTGCAACAAAGAACACAGGAAACCAGGTGGGGGCTTGCTTTCTTTTATCACAGGTAAATTCGCCATGCCGTTGTAAACAGTATAAATACCCACGAGACAATTGATGTTCTGAGGCTGGAACACACTGACTTTAAAGTGACTTCCATCTTTCATCATAAATACCCAGGACAGAATTATGTGCAAAATAACCAGTAGTGCAGTCCATGTACTGAATAAGCACGAAAGGATAATGTACAAATTCCAGCAAACACAGTTGGGGCCCAGGACCTTAGTGTCCCATGCATGCTGCTATGGCTGTCCTCATGCACATCTGGAACATTCCACATATCTCTCGTACAAAGAAGGTGGAAGTGAACATATTTGCACTTGAAGATCACATTATATGATATTTGCATATGTGTGGTGCTATGTCTGCCCACAGTTTTTGGCATTGTAACGAATGCTATGGGGGAATAAGAAGGCACAAGTCCATTAGCTCAGTTTAGAAGTATGTGACACCTTATCTTGCAAAACAGCCACAATAATATCAGCTTCCAGCAATGACAACCTTGTTCAGTGTGTACACACCCTGCTGATGACTACTTCTACTTTGATTACAACAGCATTTTTGTATTAAAGCATGTCAAAGCATCGGCAATGTTCTGTGCTTCTGCTATTTTGTGCACATTTTGCCATGTGGTGTAGATTTTCAAGCTGCACAAGGTGCTTAGCCCTGCACAAAACTGCGCCTACATACTGGCGTTTGTGCACACAACTACTGCACTCAGCGCAGGATTCAAAATATAAAATTACGTGCTAAGGATCTATGTACACAGGTATACACGTATCAAAGAATAGGCAAACTGCTGAAGATTCAAAATAGAAAATGTATGCTAGGTATCTATGTACACAGGTGTACATACACTAAACATATAAATGATAGGCACAGACTACTGAGCCCTGCATAGCTGTCAAAATACAAATAACACAGCAAGGAGCTATGTGCAAAAGTGCAACACAGGAATGAAAGAATTACAAGAGATCATGTGTAATGTAGGTTACAACTGAAAGCACTGGATATACAACAGAACCATGCATATCCTTTTGCATGGAAAGAAAACTTCTGGTAAACATCACAACAACGTGCGGAGATTGCGAACTTAGTCTCGCTGCCTGCTGCAGTGCCTTCTGACGTAACGTACTACTTCGTACTTCCTCATTCCTCTCTCGTGCAAACCAGAACAGTCGTACATCCAGAAAAAAGTGAAATAGATCATCATACACCGATGAAGAACACAAACTCAATGTCTTGGGCACAAGTGTGTCCAACACTTCACAGAGCTTGGACCTGACCCCTTGGGAGGTGAGGAATGTCTTGACGTTGGCTTTGAAGGCTTCCTAACACGCACCCACAAACGTCGCAAATGCAGGAAGAGGAACCGACTGCTCCAAAGTTAGTACTGTCCACATTCTTGATACTCAACTAAAGCAATATCTGGCTACTGTCCTGAAATGTGGCATTCTTCCGAGGAATGTCCCATGTTGGACTTGGTGGTTTGAAATTGAAAGACAACGATGAAGAAGAAAACGACTATGAACAGTCACAAATGCTCACAAAGTGCGCAGTCAACGTACAGCAAACTCGTAGTTAACAACATGGAGAGTAACAGGAACCGGAAGCGTACTCGGCTCTGTTTATAACCTTACGTATTACTGGCAGACCGCGCGAATTGCTATATTAAAAACATGCATAATGCATTAATACACACATTATTCGCGCCTCCGATAATTTTTTTTTTTTACCTTCGTAGTTTGCCCCTCAACAACCACGCTCGCATGTGCATCATGAAGGGCGCAGGGTTGCTAACAGAGATTTTTTTCCCGCCTTCGCTACCATTTATATTTACCTTGGCGAATCACTAGTGTTGAGCAGTAGCCGCGGTTACATGAACCCGACAGAAATGGGTCGAATTGACTTATCGCACCTCCTCACATCAATCCTCCCTAGAAGATTGGTTGACATGGTCTGATGGGAAAGGATTTGCTGAGATAAACCAACTCGACCCGCTTTTGCTGAGTTCATGTAAACGCGGCTAGTACAGGGGCCCAACATCAGACTGGTACCGGTTTTGCAACACCGGGAACACCTCGGACCAAAATTGGGTCTTGGTACCGGAGCCCGGTGCGAACCCGACTGGTCCTCGGTACTGAATAGGGGCCTTCCCTCCTCTTCCTCCTCGCCCGCTTTTATTTTTCATTTTTCGCTTTTATGGCTAGATTTTTATTTCAAACGAGGTACACTTTCCGAATTGAGCGATACAAGGAAAACTGACTATTTCTGCAGTACCTGCTGGATTGAAAATGACCGCAATTTTAGTACCGCCAGTTTTAGCGTACCACAGGAAGAAAAGTTTCCTCCTACGGCTGTTCTGAAGGTGTTCTGCATCCAAAAAGAACAAGACGCTCACATTTATTATGAGGTAAACAAGATAAGCAGATTGACTATAAGTGACTACATATTTTCCAGCCTACCAAAACCGCTAGAAAGCAGCACTCGTCTGGACTCAGTGGTACTTGCTTGTCAAAACGAAAGTATAATGCACCCTTGCAGGGTCCAAGAAGACACACTGCAGCAATATAACCAAAACTAGAAAAAAAAAGTCACAGTAAAAGAGGTAAAAAGACATGCGACGACAACCGTGTACAAGTGAAATGCAGTTGGGGCAGTTCAAACATGGAGCAAATATCAGAACAGCATTTAACCGAGGCCAACGCTGTCTCACAAAGTAAAACTGAAAGACGTTGCAGTGGTAAGGTTAATGGAAGTACATCGGATGTCTGTGTTCATGATATCCAATTGATCATCTGCTCCCAAACCAGTTTTTTCTCGGGATGCTCGTCTGTGTGTAACGTTTGGTATAGTTTGTGGAATTTGTGGACCTTTTCCTGGTAATGTACGGCGAGTTTGCATCACGAACGGTCATCCCAATTACCTCCTCTGCATTAGCACTCATGACACACACACACACATACATTGGGTGGTGATGGGGTGGACGATTCACCGCCGCTGAGGCGGTACACTGCCCTATTTCGCGTTGGGGGAGGATGAAGGGATGATAATGGGGCTTTCAAAGAGCCGTCGCCAGACCGGTGGAGCACAAGTACTCCGTCAGAAGACGAAGGCCCTGCGTCTGGTGGGCAGCGTTCGACCACAGACCGAGGATCTTCGCTAAGTTGAACGGCCGCTTGTCAATGCGTTGCATAGAGAGTTCCATTAGGGCACGCTCGTGGTGATATTGCCCACAAGCCAGGATGACATGGCTGAGGTCGCCGTGTACTCCACAAGTGGGGCAGAGGGAAGACGAGGTGGAGCCGAGACGGTGTTGAAAGGCAAGTGTAAAGGCAACGTTGAGCCTCATGCGGTGGAAGAGATCAGTTAAGGGGCGCGGTAGTCGCGGAGGTAGGACGAGAGAAAGCGTGGGGTCTACATCAGAGAGAAGGGAGTGAGCTATGTCGTGTTCCCATTGAGCCTGCATCTTGGGACTGGTGAGTGTCGAGAGGAGGTGTCTTCGGTCGCTCGACGACATCATTATCGGGGAAAAAGCTGCGTGCTGATGGGCGTTCAATGCGGCTCTGTCTGCTTCTTCGTTGCCTCTGATACCGACATGTCCGGGTATCCACTGCAATACTATAGTGTGCCCTGCAATGGTCGCCTTCTTGTAAGCTTGCATGATTTCAAAGACAACAGGACCGAGGAATCCACGTATCCCCAAGTTGGCCACACACTGGAGCGCGGGTCTTGAGTCTGTAAAGACGACCCAGGACTGAACTGGACTGGCTGATATTTTTTGCATAGCAAATAGAATGGCGTAAAGCTCGGCACACGTAGACGATGTTCTGTGAGAAAGACCGTGACCACAGGAGACTGACTGAGATGGAATGACAAATGCCGAGGACGATCCACCACGAGTAGGTGATCCGTCAGTGAAAACTAACGTTGACGCCGTGTAGTTGTCGTTCATCATGCCCAGGGTAAGCTGCTTGGCGACACACGGGGCTGTATCCATTTTCCTTCCATGCAGACCAGGAACAGTTAGGCGGGTGACCGGGCTTGACAGAGACCATGGAGGGGCACTGGGAGCCACTGTCTTCGCTACGAAACGCGGGACGCTAGGCTTCAGCAGGATCATCACCGAGCGGACCTTGCAGTGCTTGCGCCTCAAGGTCTTCGATACCAGCGGGTGCCACCGGTGATGGGATAAAGGTGGAGGAAAAGTCGGCAGGTCTCACCGTAGCGAAGAACCTCCCGCCGGGACCTTCCCCTCGCTTCAGCAATAACTGCTCGGGTCTCTGCTGCTCGGGGGACGCCGAGGCACACACGAAGGCTTCGCGCCAGGAGGCACTGCAGCTTATGATCTGAAGATGTCGGCAGGCCATTAAGCACCGGCAAACTATACGCGAGGGACCCTCGAGCCAAAGCCCTGTGGACGGCCAACAGAGAGCTCGTGTCACTGCCACATCTCATGCCTGTCAAGCGACGGGTCACTGCAACCCAACGATGGATCTTGATCTCCAAGCTTGCAATATGCCTCCGCCAAAAGAGCCTAGCATCAACAGTGAGACCGAGTAACCTATGGTGAGACACGTGCTTCAACGGTATGCCAGCAACGGAAAGCTGGAAGGGCCTCATGTCTTGTAAAAGGAAGTACTACTGTATTTTCCGTCGATATGTCTAGCCCGCCAGTGACAGGTACTGCTGGATAGCATCGAGAGCGAGTTGGAGGCGTCGCTGGAGGGCAGGCCGGGATTTACCGCTGGTCCAGATACAAATGTCATCAGCATAGATGGAGATAGCCACTTTCCTACCGACGCAACCTCGAAGGCCAGCCATAACAATGTTAAATAAGATGGGGCTCAGAACACTCCCCTGGGGCACCCCATGGGTCAACTCGACAAAGTCTGTATCCCCCTGGCTTGTGCGGACGAACAGTTCCCGTCCATGAAGGAAATCAGTAAGCCATGAGAGAGCTCTGAAAGGCAGGGTGGCATCAACAAGGCCATGGAGGACAGAAGCGTGGCTGACAGTATCGTACGCCCCCCTAACATCGAGAAAGGCAGACAGCACAGTATTCTTGCGCACTTTTGTGTCTTCCACAGAAGTGATTAAATCGAGTAGCGAGTCTATTGCTGCTCTGTGCCGTCGAAAGCCTGACATTTCTTCCGGGAAGACGCGGCGATGTTCGAGCCACCACTCCAGTCTAGCGAGTACCATGCGCTCCATCAACTTCCCAAGGCAGCTAGTCAGGCTCACTGGTCGAAAGGAGGAGAGCTGCGATGGGGGTTTGCCTGGCTTCAATAGCGGAATAACACGTGCGCGTTTCCAACTGCCGGGTACTTTCCATGACCTCCATGATCTATTAAATACCTCCAGCAGATACTTTGCACATTTCTGATCAAGGTTGCGGAGAGCCCTATAGGTGACGTTATCCGGCCCAGGAGAGGACCGAACCCGAGACAGCAGCAGCGCGCTTCTGAACTCGGCCAGTGAGAAATCCATATCCATGTCCGGGTCAGTGACTATGGGCGCAGCTTGAATCCGTTCGACTAAGGTAGTCACATGGGAAGAAAACCACGTTGTACTTGCAGCCTTCGAAGGAGCGGCAATGGTGTTGCAGAAGGCCTGAGCCACCTCTGCTTCGGACTTTGAGGAGGACAGCGCAAGCGCACCTAAAGGATGCTGGTTCGTGGGAAGTTCGCTTAAACTTCTTGCCACTCGCCAGATCTTCGCAGGGATGTCAAAAGATGACAACGATCCGCAGACCTGCCTCCAGCGCTTACGATCAATCGCAGCCAGCTCCTTAGTGACTGCCTTGCACGCGCGGCGGGCTTCTTGGATGTCTTTGAGCAACCCAGTTCGATGAGCTGTGCGCTCGGCGCGTCGACGGTATGCCCGCAGCTGCTCAACCCTAGGGTTTGAGCCGAGATGTCCAGGAACGACTTTAACAAACTTGCTTGATGAACGAAGGGCCTCCTCGATGCATCATGCCATCTCGTCTGCTGAGAGGTCAGGTCGGGTGCTGGTGGAACATAAGGCGCGAAAGGCTGACCAATCCGTTATCGTTACAACTTTATGCCGTTCTTTCTGAAGAAATTTTTGAAAACCAATGAAAATGGGAAGGTGGTCACTTCCCCGACCGTCCAGGCCAACCGCCCACGACAGGCACCTGGATACATCATTTGAGCACAGAGAGAGGTCTAGAGAGTCTGACCGAAAACACCGGCCGAGGAACGTAGATGACCCATCATTCAGAAGATGCAGTCGCAGATCCTCTATAACGTCCGCCCAGATTTTGCCGCGGGTGTCAACCTTTCTGCTACCCCACAAGGAATGGTGTGCGTTGACATCACCAACAACAACAAACGGGGCTGGGAGACAGGCAAATATATCCCTAATACTGCGAGCTGTGACAGTAGCCGACGGGGGAATGTACAGGCTCACAACAGTCAATACGGTACGACCCATGCGTACTTTACACTCAAATTATGTAGTCAAATGGGTCACGTCGAGAGTGAATTAGTGCCGAGGTCAGGTCATTTCTTACGCAGATGATGGTTCGAGACGGAGATATGTTGTCCAATGTGTGAGTGATATATCCACTAAGTCGAAAGTCTTGCGGGACATACGCTTCGCAAATAGCAAGTACTGGTGTCTGATGCCGAAAAACGAATGCTTTCAAGTCAGGTAGCTTATTCCGAAGGCCACGCGCGTTCCACTGCAATATGGCAGCAGATTTACACGCTTGCTGCATTGTGTGGCAAAAAGAGATGCCGCTGTCCGCTGCCAGAAGAGCCCTGACTTCAGGCAACTGGGAAGCACCAGGGAAAGCGGCGACGACAGCCTTCAAAGCGACAAAAACCAGCGGCAACAGTGCGCTGAGCATGTCATCCCGGTTCTTAACCATAGAGCTTGAACGTCTCAGCTCGCTCGACACTGCAGGCCGCCGCAGAGACCTTTGCGGTTGATGGCTGGCTGCATCCGCATAGGAAACTTTTGGAGAAGCCGGCCGCAAATTATCCGTGTCCGCCTTCAAAGGGTGTGTTGAGTCGGTGGCAGACGCCGCTGTGCCGCGGCTGACCATTGGAGGGAATTGCCATGTAGGAAGTGTAACGCCCTGGGGGGCACGGGGGCATCTCGAAAACGGTTTAGCAGGCTTGGCGGGCTTAGCAGGCTTAGGCGCGGGACGAGCAGGCGGCACGCGAGCACCCGCTTGGTTTCTGTTGGATCTGCCAGACTTGGGCAAAACGGCGTCCCGATAGCGCCGAGTGGCTATGTTCTTCTGGATACACCGCGAGTCCGAAGCCACATGAGGGCCCCTGCACACTTGGGTTGTCGCTTCACAGTGCAGTCCATCTGCATGTGCGGCCCCGCACATATCTTGCATGTGGTTGAACCCCGGCAGTTGCGAGCAATGTGGCCAAACCGCTGGCACTTGAAGCACTGGACGGGAGCCCCAACATACTCGCGCACAGCGTAGTCGGTGAAACCCAATGTCACACTGTGCGGCAGTTTGACGTTGGTCTTGAATGTAAGAATGACCGATCTGAGAAGGAGGAGCTTATCCTGACCATCCTGTGTGGAGATACGTCGGACTTGCCGACGAGCCGACACCACCCCGAAGCCCTCTAGGTAGGAGGCAATTTCTTCGTCAGCATAAGGCAGAGGGACGTCGCTGATCTTCCCCATGTTCTCAACATAGGATTTGGCGATGCTCACTTGCACACCCACTCCCGCGACAGTCACTAGGCCAAGCAATTTAGCAACAGCACCCTCAGATGATACGAACACACATACTTCCGTCCTTATAGGGACCGTGCGACACCTAAAGGGGGCGCGCTGCTCCATCGCGACAGCGCCGCCAGTGGCGGTCTTGGAAGTATCCGACGTGATACCACGCCGCCCGTTCTATGCATTCTCAAGTGGAACCGTAGCTTGCGTGGCGACCGCCGTAATTAGAAGGGCTAATTTTCGAAGTGCAAATAATGTGGAACCTTTCTGGGGCGCGAACGAAGAGAATGGAGACACACTGCACAGAAGCAACCACCGTATTCATAACGTATCTAACAGTGCGGTAGGAGAACAGCCACTCGCGTCTGTCTGGTCAAAACACCTGTAAGTGATACGTCGAGAGGATGGTTATTTGTCGACTCACAAAATCTTGGCTTGCTAGTGAAGGCTATATACGTGTATTTCTCTGATTCCAGCCACCTGTAATCTGTCTTGTATTCCTCTCGTCCTCTTTGCACATACATAGCTTCGTCATTGAAATCTACATCGTGCGTCCGTTTTATCCATACAAATAAACACGTGAGGTCACAACTTATTGTCTAAGCTTGTACTGCAGTTTTTCCAGTATCTTCAGATACACTAACGCTAAAGAGATCCTCAAAGAAGAAATTATATGAGTTTTTACCTCGGCTACCGCCGTAGGCTTGCGGCACGACAGCTGTGAAATGGTTGGTGCGTAAATACTAAAACTAAACCTTTTGGACAACGTAGAACTTCCGTTCTCACTGTGAGACTCGTCAACCAGATTACCGGGAGCAATATCGGCTCTGGACACTGGCGACGAAACACCTCAATCAGTATCACGATCCAGTGGCGTTTCACCGTCACGAAAGTGGCAACTGTAAATCACTGATCATTTCGCAGGTCCTCATTCAGTTTCATTGAAACTAGAACAAAAGAAATAGAATATGTTGTGCACACCTCATGCAATGGCCGAACGCGCGTCACAAACGCTATTCGCTGCCAGTCTAGTGCCCTCGGTGGTATTGGAAGCATAGAAATCATGAGAAATGAAACATCAGGTCCCTAATATGAAGAGTTCTTTTAGGTGCTGGCACAGTTAGCGATGTAACAGTTCGAGTGTGGCAAAAAAAGACACCCGCAGTTCACATTCACATGTAAACAAAGCTGGCTACCCGGCGGCTATCACGCAAGGTACTTTCTCCGGAGGCCGCATCGCGGCGCCACCAGTTTGTCGCACACTCCCTATTGAACCGATGTTTTCGTATAGGCTCCTGGGCAGCGGCGCAGATGCCACGCGCAACGACGTTTGGATTAACGCGCCAGAAGGATGCCCCAGGAGACGTGGGTGTGAAGACGACCGGAATACCTTCCGAGCGCTTCTTCTTATATGTCACCAGGGTGAAGGGGTTGTCATCCAGGTTGTCCTCGTTCATGTCGTTGTCCTCGTTCGTATCGTTCATGTCCAGGATAACTGTCTCTGAAGACCAGTCAGCAGGAGGGCAGACGTCCTGGCGCTGCGAAGCCTTCCCGTCATCACCCTCTTGGGAGGGAGGGGCTATCGGCGACCGGCTGCGATGGGGCAGCGATGTATACCGCCTTCCGCCAGCGGGAAGGGGGTTCTGGGTCGGTGACATAGGGGTTGAATACCCCGTCCCAGATCGTGCTCTGTGGTTGTATTTGAGGGAGCTGAAGAAGAGACGTCCGTGTTGCACGAGAGAAGAAGAAGAGACGCCTAGCATTCATGAAAACTCAAACTTAATCCGCATTTTGAGAACCAACATTTTAAAGCACGATGAAAGATGAAAGTCACTGAAAAGGTTAGCCAGCTGTAGGAGTCGAACCCACATCTTCTGGATTGCCGGTCCAGGGCTCTACCAATTGAGCTAAGCTAACACGCCTTCTCAGCGACTTCTAGGGTGCGTCATCTGAAGGAACAAACCAGCCACTCTCTCTCACTCATCCTCCTTTCACTCTTACATTTTTGCTCACTCACACAGACATTGATACGACGGGATCGACGCAGGCGGCAACTGTTGAACATGAGAGAACTGATGTTCTGAGGCTGGAACAACATAGAAGGGACAAATACATACAAAGCCTGAAGGCTTTGAATGTATGAGGCTTTGTATGTATTTGTCTCTTCTATGTTGTTCCAGCCTCAGAACATCAGTTCCCTCATTTTAAAACACGTGAAACTTGCAAATGGTAGCGTTCGGGAATAAGAAATCGTCATTGTGTAGCGTAAAATCGGTGGCTGAGTTAAAGTGCCCACTGTATCCAGGCAAAATTCTGGAGTGGGACCCCTTCAAAGTGGTTTATTGGACAGGTCCCACTTTGAATGTGACCATTCAAATGACCATTTAGTGACTGGGACCAGTTGAAAGTGGAACCAGTTTCACCTGAAGTGCAACTAGTGGAATTGATCCATTGGTCCCCTCTGCAAGTGGTCCAGATCCGGCCACTTGGCAGCTGGGACCACTGAAAATAATACGTGGAAATGCACATATTGCTCAAGTAAATATACTTTTTATTGTGCTAAAAGCATACACTAAGCAGAAAGAAATAATCAACGCATTTTCATATATACGTACTACGTAGTATACGAGGTGTGGCTATTAAATAACGGGACTGGGCATCTGGTAGGAAGTGTACCTCGCGGAGCGGGTTTTAGTGACCATGAACCTTCCACGACGAGCCCCGACAAGCCGCGTTTTGCTGTCACTCGTTGTCTATCTGCTGGAGTCCGTTGCAGGGAGGGGTATAGAGTCGTGTTGCCGGAATCATGGCGATTGCCAAAGTGGAGCAGCGGATGAACCTGAAATTTCTAGCGAAACTGAACAAATCTCCGAGCGAGTGCTTGAAGCTGGTGCAAGAGGTGTACGATGATAATGCGATGTCACGTATGCGAGTGTTTGAGTGGCATAAACGGTTTACCGAGGGATGGGAAAACGTTGAAGACGACGAAAGACCGGGTCGGCCCGTCACAGCAACAACGGAAGAAGTCGTTGAGAAAATTAATGCAATTGTTCGCAACGATCGCAGACTAAGCATACCGATGATAGCAGAAATGGTGAATGTTGACAAACAACCCGTACGACAAATTTTGCACGAACAGTTGAACATGCGCAAGATCCGCGCCAAACTCGCAGACCTGTAAAGTACTTAATTACAAGTAATTGAATTACTGTAATTAAGTAGTAAGTGAAAAAAAATAGCATAGGCTCTTTGGCTGCACGTTGAACATATGTTTATAAGTCCCAAACGCCGCCACACCAGCATTGGACAGCTGTTTCGGCCTTATTGGGCCTTCATCAGCAATGCGTAGGTGGGCGACGTTTGAGCGAGTGGCGTCGGAAGGTCACGTGGAACATGATGTCCTCCCGTTAGGGTGAGAAACTCACCTCTGAAAGCCCTGTGCGAAGCCAGTAAAGTATTAAGTGAAAAAAAATAGCATAGGCTCTTTGGCTGCACGTTGAACATATGTTTATAAGTCCCAAACGCCGCCACACCAGCATTGGACAGCTGTTTCGGCCTTATTGGGCCTTCATCAGCAATGCGTAGGTGGGCGACGTTTGAGCGAGTGGCGTCGGAAGGTCACGTGGAACGTGATGTCCTCCCGCCAGGGTGAGAAACTCACCTCTGAAAGCCCTGTGCGAAGCCAGTAAAGTATTAAGTGAAAAAAAATAGCATAGGCTCTTTGACTGCACGTTGAACATATGTTTATAAGTCCCAAACGCCGCCACACCAGCATTGGACAGCTGTTTCGGCCTTATTGGGCCTTCATCAGCAATGCGTAGGTGGGCGACGTTTGAGCGAGTGGCGTCGGAAGGTCACGTGGAACGTGATGTACTCCCGTCAGGGTGAGAAACTCACCTCTGAAAGCCCTGTGCGAAGCCAGTAAATTATTAAGTGAAAAAAAATAGCATAGGCTCTTTGGCTGCACGTTGAACATATGTTTATAAGTCCCAAACGCCGCCACACCAGCATTGGACAGCTGTTTCGGCCTTATTGGGCCTTCATCAGCAATGCGTAGGTGGGCGACGTTTGAGCGAGTGGCGTCGGAAGGTCACGTGGAACGTGATGTCCTCCCGTCAGGGTGAGAAACTCACCTCTGAAAGCCCTGTGCGAAGCCAGTAAATTATTAAGTGAAAAAAAAATAGCATAGGCTCTCTGGCTGCACGTTGAACATATGTTTATAAGTCCCAAACGCCGCCACACCAGCATTGGACAGCTGTTTCGGCCTTATTGGGCCTTCATCAGCAATGCGTAGGTGGGCGACGTTTGAGCGAGTGGCGTCGGAAGGTCACGTGGAACGTGATGTCCTCCCGTCAGGGTGAGAAACTCACCTCTGAAAGCACTGTGCGAAGCAAGTAAAGTATTAAGTGAAAAAAAAAATAGCATAGGCTCTTTGGCTGCACGTTGAACATATGTTTATAAGTCCCAAACGCCGCCACACCAGCATTGGACAGCTGTTTCGGCCTTATTGGGCCTTCATCAGCAATGCGTAGGTGGGCGACGTTTGAGCGAGTGGCGTCGGAAGGTCACGTGGAACGTGATGTCCTCCAGTCAGGGTGAGAAGCTCACCTCTGAAAGCCCTGTGCGAAGCCAGTAAAGTATTAAGTGAAAAAAAAATAGCATAGGCTCTTTGGCTGCACGTTGAACATATGTTTATAAGTCCCAAACGCCGCCACACCAGCATTGGACAGCTGTTTCGGCCTTATTGGGCTGATGATCAGCAATGCGTAGGTGGGCGACGTTTGAGCGAGTGGCGTCGGAAGGTCACGTGGAACGTGATGTCCTCCCGTCAGGGTGAGAAACTCACCTCTGAAAGCACTATGCGAAGCCAGTAAAGTATTAAGTGAAAAAAAAATAGCATAGGCTCTTTGGCTGCACGTTGAACATATGTTTATAAGTCCCAAACGCCGCCACACCAGCATTGGACAGCTGTTTCGGCCTTATTGGGCCTTCATC
Organism: Ornithodoros turicata; assembly: GCF_037126465.1. Classification (NCBI taxonomy): domain Eukaryota; kingdom Metazoa; phylum Arthropoda; class Arachnida; order Ixodida; family Argasidae; genus Ornithodoros; species Ornithodoros turicata. Next base: position 48,478,227 of record NC_088206.1, on the reverse strand, counting down.
AGCAATGCGTAGGTGGGCGACGTTTGAGCGAGTGGCGTCGGAAGGTCACGTGGAACGTGATGTCCTCCCGCCAGGGTGAGAAACTCACCTCTGAAAGCCCTGTGCGAAGCCAGTAAAGTATTAAGTGAAAAAAAAAATAGCATAGGCTCTTTGGCTGCACGTTGAACATATGTTTATAAGTCCCAAACGCCGCCACACCAGCATTGGACAGCTGCTTCGGCCTTATTGGGCCTTCATCAGCAATGCGTAGGTGGGCGACGTTTGAGCGAGTGGCGTCTGAAGGTCACGTGGAACGTGGCTTCGCACAGGGCTTTCAGAGGTGAGTTTCTCACCCTGACGGAAGGACATCACGTTCCACGTGACCTTCCGACGCCACTCGCTCAAACGTCGCCCACCTACGCATTGCTGATGAAGGCCCAATAAGGCCGAAACAGCTGTCCAATGCTGGTGTGGCGGCGTTTGGGACTTATAAACATATGTTCAACGTGCAGCCAAAGAGCCTATGCTATTTTTTTTTTCACTTAATACTTTACTGGCTTCGCACAGGGCTTTCAGAGGTGAGTTTCTCACCCTGACGGGAGGACATCACGTTCCACGTGACCTTCCGACGCCACTCGCTCAAACGTCGCCCACCTACGCATTGCTGATGAAGGCCCAATAAGGCCGAAACAGCTGTCCAATGCTGGTGTGGCGGCGTTTGGGACTTATAAACACATGTAATTAAGTAGGTTTTATGTAATTGTAACTGTAATTAAATTAACGCGTAACGCATTTTGAATTACTTTTGGAATTACTTTGAACGCTATCTGGGAAGCCCAATGTTTAAAGTTTGGGTCAGTTCCAGACCGTTTTTTTCTTTTTTCACAGTGATTACCCAAAGACTCGATTCAGATCGGTACATTTTTCCGTACAGATTTTTTACATTTAAATGTGGAAGGAGAAAAACTCTTGCGCTATGGGAAAAAGAGTACGAATTGTGGGTATCGACCCGCACTTCAGAGTCGTTAGAGTACTTGAAAGATCTTCCTTTTGTGCTCGAGGTGTTCATGAAGTACAATGTTTGGCTGCCCAGCAGTGCACCAGTGGAGCGTCTGTTTTCGGTTGGTGGTCTTGTTATGACAAGGAGACGTGGCAGCCTTACAGACAAGAACTTTGAGAATCTTGAAAGCCATTGGGCGTTAGAAGCTGCACTCACGATCTGCACTTTGTTCACATACCTGAAGAAAGAAACCCTTTTGACTGTGGTGTTCGGTGTTTCTTTAACACGGCAAGAGACCTGTCCTTGTGTAGGACTTCTCTAACTTGTTTTTCTACCAAAAGCACAACTACCACCATCTTTCAGAACATGTGCAATAAACGTGTACATCAAATCTTGCAGTTTGCACGTCGTTTGCCCGTTGCAGTCAACTTTGTGAATGTAATTCAGTGTAATGCAATCACTTTTTTCAGTAATTGTAATCGTAATTGAATTACTATAGAAAATGAGTAATTGTAACTGTAATTTAATTACTTTTGTGAACATGTAATTGTAATCGTAATTCAATTACTTCGGAAAAGTAATTTTTACAGGTCTGAAAACTCGTCCCTAGAAACCTCAATGCTCCAGCTCACAACGCTCTGTCGGTGAAGCAGTTTCTGGCCGATAAGAAGATCCCTGTGCTGGGCCACCCTCCTCACTCGCCGGATAGCTCCGTGTGACTTTTTCCTGCTCCGGAAGGTGAAATCCGCATTGAAGGGAACACATTTCCAATCTGTGGACGACCTGAAGGCCAGAACGGCAACGCTAGTGAAGGGGCTAGCACATGATGATTTCCAGCATTGTTTCCAACAACGGTATACTCGTGCCGGACGTTGTATAGATATGGGAGGGGAGTATGTTGAAGGGGACACCAATTGAGTTCGAATATTTTTGTAATAAACACTTTTTCGCTCCGGTCCCGTTATTTAATAGCCACACCTCGTAAGTCTGATCACTCACTGTGTCTAGACAAAGCATATGCCTGACTGTGCGATGCACTAACGGGCCACAGGGAGCTTTACATTTTGTTAGCCACCTCACATCTTCTATTTTCTCAGAGGAGATAACACATGACACTCCTGTTTTCCATGCAGGTCGCGACATATACCCCCTTCCTCTTCACGATACGTTCGGAATCTGTATCTCTTAGAGTTCCTCCTAAATTTCTAAAATGAAACATGTAATTAATAGTAAGCAAACCATCACTCATACCTTCGAACATCAGAAGCACCACCACGTGCAGTCCGGCGTTTCACCGTCCGTTTCTTGTGAAAACTCTTCCGGGAAATCGACAATGTGTTGTGCAGGGACCACTGTCATCGCATTGTCTTAGAAAGCGCACTAAAACACACGCAAATACTGCACAGAAGTTACACGATCCTTGCTACGGCAGCCGAAGACAAAACGAACTCATCGCAACGCATCCAACTCCCAACTGTCACTCTCGCCAGTCCTCCTTAGGTACCCGCGGACGCGGCTGTAGAGTACGTACCACTGCGCCCATACACCATGTTGCAAGCCCATTGGCCGAGACTGTGCGCGCGCTCCGATTGGTCGAGAATCTTTTGAAATCGCATTTTGTACGCGCGCAGGTATGTGCAGCGTCTCGGCCGTTTCAGCATAGTTTCGAAATAGCACGGCCGGCATGCGTCCTCCTGTGTTCGGTGGTGTCAATCGACAGAACAGTTTTCAGAAATATACGATGAACAATGAAATTCACTGAAAAGGTTAGCCAGCTGTAGAACTCGAACCCACATCTTCTGGATTACCGGTCTAGGGTTCTACCAATTGAGCTAAGCTAACACGCTTTCCCAGCGACTTTCAGGGTGCGTCATCTGAAGGGACAAACCAGTCACTCTCTCTCACTCATCCTCCTTTCACTCTTACATTTTTGCTCACTCATACACACATTCATACGACAGGGATCGACGCAAGCGGCAACTGTTGAACATGAGAGAACTGATGTTCTGAGGCTGGAACAACATAGAAGAATAGAACAACATAGAACTTGTATGTATTTCTCCCTTCTATGTTGTTCCAGCCTCAGAACATCAGTTCTCTCATGTTCAGAAATATGTTCACGAGTTTATTCGTCCGTCATTGTGAGTCTACGCGTGTTGTGCTGTTTCTGAACATAACAATTATCCCACGAACAATCTACCAACTGCGGTACCGGAATGCCTCATGAGTTGGAGTGCGAAGAACAAGTTCGGGCGCCGTTAGATTTCGAGGACTGTCAACAAAGACATGATTACGTGCCACACAAGCGCTTTTCTCTCGCTATAATGGGTGCACCGCAAGCAGCGAAGGAAGATGCTCATCATGAAATGGTACGCACTCATGAGACTGGCTCGGTATTAGGAGTTGAACGGTGTGTTCGTTCTGCTTCATGTTCGAACTTTGTCCCAGTGTGTCAGCAACGCAGTAGGCTTTGTACGCACAGTGCACCCATGTATCAGATCTTTGAATCAGTGCTCTGTATCCAATAAATCTTTATTTTACCCAAAAATCGCTTTAGTTATTTCGAATACCGAATAACGGCGGCAGGCCTGAAATCCAGTAGAAGTCGATGGTAGCCCGGACCGGTCGAAAGGCCAGCCAGACAATGAGACTCCTGATTGGCCGACTGGTTGTGCATAATATCAGCCACGTCGCAATTTCATTGGTCGTGTGCCCAGTGTTGCGTGAACTATCTCAAACCATGGGCTCTATGGGGAGCTGTTGGAGCCTGCTCTCGCCTCTCACCCTCTCTGCTCTCGCGTCTCGCCGTTTGAATTTGTAGTCGCCGGGGCGCCTTCATGGGTCTGCATTGTCAGCCTCTGCATGGTAAGTTTGGATGTCCTAAAAGTGCACTTGCCTGCTCCGTACGAGGCACGGCCACGTGATATGCTATCGGCATGATGTCGGGGAATGAACGGGGTGAAATCCTACGATATTGCTTTTTTTTAACGTCTACCACGTGATCACGAATCGGGTGACTATCAGAGATTTTTCGGGGAGCGACCTCACAATTTTTACCTTTCGCATTTTTCCTTTCTCTTGGTGCTGCGATACTATCGGCATAGCCTCGGGTTCCTACATTCGATACCGGCCTTTGCAGAACCAGTAGCCCCGTTGCCTTCCCAACCTTTTCCCGGTCCTCTGTGCTGCTTGGGATACCACTTGGAAAGATGTCATCCTTTTTCATTGAGAAAGCGGTGGCATTACTGTCCAAAAACATCACTGAAATCAAACGTATACGATCTCGTGATCTGCTCATAAAATGCACAAATGCCAAAGATTGTGAACACATCCTCAACACACATGAGATGATGGGAAAAAAAGATTTCAGCTTCTCAACACAAAACGCTCAACACTTGCAAGGGCGTCATCTCAGCTTCAGAGCTGATTGACGTACCTTTGGAAGAGGTCCTTGAAAACTTGAAAGATCAGGACGTCATAGATGTCCGCAAAAATAAGATCCGTAAGAGTGGTGAATATATCAGAACGAGGAACATCGTACTCACCTTTGATAAACCCACGTTACCTGACAAGTTAAAAGTTGGATATCTTTTGGCGGATGTGCGGCCATATATTCCAAATCCCTTGCGCTGTTTTCACTGCAATCGATACGAACATGCTGCTGACGCATGCCGGGAAATTCCGTGTTGTGTAAGATGTGGTGAGGCAGGCCACGACACAAAGGAGTGCAAGGGGGCCGACCGCTGCGTCAATTGCTCTGGTGAGCACACATCATATTCACGAGCTTGTCCCAAGTGTAAATATGAGAAGGAGATTCTACATGCTAAGGTTACTCAAAACCTCAGCTATCCGGAGGCAAGAAAAAAGGTATCACCATATTTCTTTGAAAAATCTTTTGCAGCGACAGTCAAAGGAAAGTCACAAATAGTCACGAAACACACACAGAATGAAACACACATAAGCCCAGAGGAAAACATGGGAGTGGAAGATCCGCCCCCCACTCAACTCACTTCTGTGGCGTCACTGTCATCGACGCCACTCCTGTCATCGCCACCCATGGAAATGACTTCTATGGAGCGCGATAACGACGCAAGCTCGCAAGGCTCATTCACGAGCGCGAGCTCCCAGTCCAAAAGACAGACAACACGTAGTCTATCGGAGAGTGGCTTACTCCCCAATATATCGGCTAAGGAACTAGCGGCTGCTCGGAAGAAAACCCCGAGACAGCCCATAATGCCCCAAAGAAAAAGTAATGAAACTTTGCTTGAACAGTACACATCTTTCTGATTTTCTTCATTATGGCTATCATACAGTGGAATTGTCGAGGACTTTTCAAGAATCTCGATGACGTCGACGATCTTTCAGACAGGTATGATGCATTTTGTGTTGCGTTACAAGAAACGTACCTGAATTAGAGCACTGCACGGGCTCGGGCTTACCCGAAAGCCCGGGCCGGGCTTTGCGTTTTTTATGCGGGCCTGGGCCGGGCTAGGGTTTCAGCCACCGGGCCCGGGCCGGGTACGGGCTTGACAACGCCGACCATGGTCGGACATGTACGCGAACATATTTGGCGAGACTGGACAGCTGAATTTTAATGTCTTTTTTTTTTTCATTGGGTGTGGTGTATCATGGTATTCTCATCTGAGAACTATCACTTTTTTAAATGTGATCATGCTTATTTCGTGTAATGGGTCTGGATTTCACACGTGCACTCACACATATTTGGGGACGTTTGGTGTGGCGGGCGCGCAGAGCAAGCCCGGCACGATGGTCAGTTAAGTTAGGTGTTGGGACATTATTCGTTCCCGTGAGAGTCCAGTACGAGGGTCCGTTGGGTTACGTGTTCTGACAGATTTCATTCGCGTGAGAGTCCAGCGCGAGGGTCAGTTAGGTTACGTGTTCTGACATATTTCGTTCGCGTAGGAGTTCGAGACTGGGGAATAACACCGGTGCATGCGCAATACACGAGCTGAATAACTTGGAGCGCCGCCAGAGGGGAACGTCGCTGCGGCTCCGGGAATCATGGGACATAAGTTTTTTCGCTCGCGAGGGTGATGTCTGCCATGCCGGGCGCTGACACCTGACACGACTGACACCGACACACTGACGAGGCGGGTACGTCTGCCAGTTCCTTGTCATAAATTCTCTTCCGCACAGTTAGCAGCACCGTATAGTTCATTTACTATCGTTAACGCTTACTCTCCTACACTACATAGGTGTTGTTTACGTGCGTCACTGCTCAAGACATCAGGCGTTTATAAACGTGATCAATGTATGCAGGTAAGGCTCTTTCTCTAAATGTTTTCTTATATTACTTCGCAGATGCTCCTTGCTATAGGAGCCTTCAAGGCCATGTATCGAATCTACTGAAAAGTGAAATGCATTGGACGCCAACGTTATTTGGTGACATACCCCTTGACGTGATGGATCGTGACATGGGCTTTTTATGTGTGATTAACTTCGTGGAGAAGTCCACGTGTGCTGAAACGCCTGATAGCATTTCGTAGTAATACTGGCAGTGGATATTAAGCGTTGTCACTGTGCACGATATCACAAAAGGTGCAGACTAACAATGATATTGTAGAAACCGAAACTGGCCGCCCCGTCAATTTTTTTTTACATCAAATTTTCACTCTCGCTGCGTTTGGTCACGGAAACAACTGACAGTCGGGTTTGTTGTCGACAGAGTCTCGACGACTGAATCACAAACAGCGGTTGGTCGACGAATCTGTTTCTTTGTATGGCCTGATACCACAAAGGTGTACAAATGTAATACAAGCAAATGCCACGATATGCAGGAGCCGAGAGAAAGAGGGACCGGTTCTGATTCGTTTATGCTACCATCCCCTGCCTTACTGAGTATAGTGCGAGTTTTAAACACGTTTACGTGGACTCGTGTCCTTCAGGATTGAAACGTGAAAATGTGATATAAAGCAGGGTTTTGTGTGCATTCATGTTTCCAGGTTCACGATGCAATTTGAGGTGCCAAAAGGGCCCTGGACAAAACAGTTGGGCAACTTCCCTTCTGCCTTCAATGAAGCGAAAATTTTGTTTCACCAAGAGCAGGCTGGTGCATCCAAGCATGGCAAGGAGGGATGCAGGATGTACAAAAGTGACAAGGTGACAAATGTGCTTCTTCATTATGGCCAGGACTTCGTTCTTGTAAAGGCGACAGTGGAGTCATCTTTTACACTGCGAAAACTGAGGCGAACAGTTACGAGAATTGGCGATGATGGAAACGTGACAGGAGGCTACTGCATATGCCCCGCAGGAACAGATGGTACGTGTAAGCATGTATGTGCACTGCTGTGGTTCCTACTTGATGTGATGAGGCAGGGCCTGAAGTATGTGCCAGATGTGGCATCCTGCACTGAAAAGCCACGAAAGTGGGGGGTTCCAACCGCACGTGCCATAAAGCAGTCTGCTCCAGTGGAACGTTTCGAGGAACTAGTGTTTGTGAAGCACGTGCCACTAAAGCCTTCAAACAACCAGAACTATAGTAGACACACATCTGTAAGTGCCACTATTTCATCCGCAGCATTGCACACCCTCCACAGGGACCTTATGGAGCATTCCCTCTCTCCGATGCTTGCTGCAGTTTTGGAAGAGACTAACATGCAACCAGTACCACGACGTAAACAGCCTGATACAGACACTAATGAACCGGATGAGCCACCAGTGAGGCTACCTGTTGCTGCTCTCTGGACTGGAGCAACAAGAACAACGTGTTCAACGTGTTCAAGTCTCGAAGCTCTCTGTGGCACAGTGAAAGGCATGGCAGAATCACTGCCTCAAGGTTTGGTGACATTGTGAGGCGGAAGTCTGCAGCAACGGAAAAATTTGCATGTGATGTACTAGCAGGTTCTGGGGGACGCCCCACGGCTTGCATGGCTACTGGGAGCAAAAATGAAAAAGCAGCATTACAGAGGTACACTGAGAAAACTGGGAACTGCGTGTACAGTGTTGGTCTCTACGTAAGTCCAGGTGTTCCCTTCCTGGGTGCCTCCCCTGATGGACTGGTGTTTGACAAGACTACAAATGAGTTTGGTCTAATTGAGGTAAAGATTTTAGCAAAAGCTATGCACCTGCAGGTGGAGAACATTCCTGACGCCATAGAACACGCACCATATCTCAGAAATGGGAAACTAAAGGAGACGCATAAGTACTTTCATCAAGTGCAAGGGCAGCTTGCCATTACTGGGTTGAAGTGGTGCGACTTCGTTGTGGACAACGGACACGACTGCAAAGTGCAAAGGATAGACTTTGATGAACGAATGTGGACATTTGAAATGTTGCCACGACTGGCCGCATTTTTTTATGCACACGCAGAGAATGCCCCTGCTTCTCACTCTCAGCTCCAACACCATAGGCTATAGATAGAGCTCAAAGTTTTATGTTTAGATCATATTCTCCCTCATTTTTAGCCCCCCAGTAGACAGACGCAGTTATCGGGAAAAAGCTTTAACCCAATATTTACCCTCCGACTGTCTGTAAAAACCTAAAAGTTCCAATTTTGTGCAACGAAATCAAGCAGTAAGCACAAAACTTCTGGTGCAGGTATATAGTCTGAACAGACCTCAACCTTTATATATATTCAGGAGCACCTTTGCTTCAAGATGTGTGCAATAGAGTCGTATAAGGCCCATTTTTTACCCCTAACCTTCACGCTGTGTAAGTTTTTTTTAAACGCAGGTTACAGTAATCTGACCATGCAAATACGAAGCCTATTATTTACACCCCAAGTTTGAAAACTGTACCTCCTGGAAACTTCTGACCCTAGCTGTTAATATACCTAGACATGGCCCGGCAGACCATGACATTTATTTTTTCCCAACATGTAGCCTTGGAACACACAACTTTATTTACAGTTCAAGTGAGACATCCCGCATGTTGTTTTGCTTCATCTTTAACAGGAAGGATTACTCAAGAGCGTCATGCATGCATTTCACAAAAGAGCATTTATTTACATATTAACAGTACGTTCACATGACTTCCTTACTGCTGTCAGTTGCTTTTCAACAGCATAACAGTGCACCGAGAAGTGTTACTGTGTAGGTGTGTAAATGACACTCAGAAGGAGGTACGTCCTCCTTAAGGAAATAAAGCAGTACCCCTTGCTTTGTGATCATATGATGACTATTTCAGACTATGTCAAACATCTTCCAGGCTGATCACAACGACTCTATACAAACGTGTTGGCAGCTTGCATTATATCTAGACCCGGGTTTGGAAAAAAATAAAACTGTGAAGCTTCAGGGTCTAACTGAACCTCTGTATGCAAGGAGATAAGTCGAAAAATCCCAAACCGAGAAAAGAGGCCTGATCTGATTGTCCGTCCCATTGACAAACATGCATTTCCCGTTTCTTACCCTCCTGTAGCAGGCCATTAGATTGCAATACGGTCCTAAATTTTCTTTGGCAGGTACATATACTGGTATGTAGATGTAATTGCAGCAAAAATTGCAAAAGGGGGATAAATCGACTTATCCCCTTATTGCATACAGAGGTTCAATTATATCTAGCCATGTATTGTGGGTGGATAACCCTGAAGTGCACCTAGTTCGCTGCTACCGTGTCACCAGTGGCTCGTTTGTGAAATTGCATAGTAGCGTGCACACCTTCCATACCCTGTTAAGTTTCTGCGCCATGGAATTGGGAAAGACATATCTAAGTATCCTAAATCTCTTTACTTCTCGAATCACGCGCTCAACATGAATTCTAAGGTGCGCAATTTTCCTTGTTTCTGTGAGTTCTTCAGAAGACAGCTGTTCCCTTCCACCCAAGAACGGAGGGATGTTCAAGTCCACACCAATATTTTCGAGGTCATCCTTTATGAGAAAGCCCCTATCGGCCATTACAGAGTCACCCTTGTCCAGCACGCTGTAGCGGCCGCTATTCCTGGTGATAGCTTTGTCTGACAGCCTGCCGGGAGCCAAATCTGACACGAACGTTATCATTCCGCCTCAAGCCTTTAGCTGTGTTGTGATTTTTGTAGCTGGAGTATGTGTCGCTCTGCGTTCTGAAGTGGCTTGTTGTCTCTATAAAGAGCTCGGTGCAATCTAAAATTACTCTGGTGGTTGGATACAATTTAGCAAAAGCTTCTGGCATGAAACGGTCTACTGTTAAGCGACTGGGCCAAACTGGCACTTGCTCCAGATAACTCGCTAAGAACTGCACCCAGAAAGTGCACATCTTGCTCACCGTGCTCGGGGATAATCCGTACCTGTATGCTAAATCTTTCTCAAGCAGGCCAACGCGAAGTCTCCTTAGGATTAGGACTAGCTGTTGTGGCAGGGTTAACGTAGTCGGTCGCTCACATTCCTTCTTGGCTGCACCTTTCTCAACAAATCGAACAAAAATGAGGAATCTATCAGGACTCGAAAAGCCTGTGTAAAATTTCAACATCTTCTCATCGGCCAGCATCGCATCAAAGGAAGGGGCCTTTGCTGTGTGACATTTCAGTAGGTCAGTTTGTTGAGAAGCCACCTTTGCTTCCAGGACACAAATTTTACTCTCAAGCACAGATGTGGCTGCCTTCATCTTGGTAATCTCAGCTTGCAAAACCTCATTCGCTGCGATGGCCTCCTCCATACCCCGCCTATACTCTGCAATGGCTTCTTTTGCACATCCTTGCATACTGTACCCATGCTCATGGCAGTCTGCAAAGCAAAGCAATAGGCACTGGCATTTAAAATATTTTGCAGAAGAACATTGCACACTTTAATATGATCCGCCACCATAGTCTATTTTACACCGAACGGTGTGCATGACACCACTTGCACAATCTGAAAAACGCGGCATAGAAAACAGCAGTTGATATGTGCGTATGCTGATTGATTGACTGATGAGTTGTATGAACATCTGTACCGAAATCACAGTTGTGCTCGCCATACTTAGGGTAGCCACCAACTTGAAAAACTTGGAGAACGGGGAATTGTCAGGAAATTTTAACATGATTGGAAAATTCAGGAAATTGTAAAGTGTCAAATTGCTGATAAAAGTTACTGAAAATTACTTATTCTGACTCGCCACAGCGCCCCTACCTATGACACACATCGTTGTATGCACTTTTTCCATTGATCTTTCCTGTGGATGAGTGGAACGTCAACATCAAGAAGGTAAAACAGGACAAGGACAATGATTTTGCTAAGTAAGGCATGTCCCTGCTCATGGGAAGAGTCAGTGAGAGGGTAGGGGGAGGGCCAATGAGGGACCAAGCCAATGGGTTTTCTGAAGTGGAGGAACCGGGATAGGAAATATGTGCAGACCCCTTGGTTACTTCAATGGCGTATAGCTGACGCAGATATATTCAGCAAAATCGTGCTTTGTCTGCATTAAGTAAGTTGGTGAGCTTTGTGGGTGGCCTGAGATGTAAAATGACGGTACGTATGCTGTGATGGTCAGGAAGTATTGTTGAAATTGTCAGGGAGAAAAGTCAGCAGTAGGAATTAGCAGAAGCAGAAGCAGCATTTATGCAGTAGGAATTGGCAGGACCGTTCCGACCTTGCACTCTTTAAAAATGTTGCACAAGCAGTAGCGTACCGTGACTTAGTGGCAGCTCGTTGGTGGTCTGTTTCATTGGGGCTCGAGTCTGCTTGGTAAGTGAAGGTGACTCGCCAATGGTCAACATGGCTCCAACAGTGAGGTCATGGCAAGTGAGGTTTGTTTCTGCAGACTGGCATCCTGCAAGCGCTGGAGACATTGTTTGATTATCATTCAAAATACAATTCCACACCATTTCCAATTGTTTCCCCTTGTATAAAACCATTCAACCACTAACAATTGAGTAGTAGAAGCCTTGGTCAAGGTGTGATCTTGCATAATGCCACAGATAAATAACTGATATTTCGGAAAATATTGGAAATGCTAATTGTGGGAAATGTACAATATATCGCCTGCATGGGGCTGTTATTTTCATTATGTGATAAAGTTTTAGGTTAACAATGTTCATAGCAAATTAGAATAGCAGTGGAAGGTGAGATCCTTACCAGTGAGGTCACCATCGTCGAATGTAAGTTGCAAAGGGTTGTCTTCTCCACAGGAGATGTCCAGCCTACGAGCTTCTTTCTGGCCATTTCTGGTATCTTTGCATGAGGAACTCATCTTCGTGCTCTTATTCCTTGGCACAGCTGGAGGCGAGTAATGAACATGTAAAAAGTTGCCTTGTTCATATCCGCGAGCATACCATTCATTTCACGAGGAAATTCCTTCCATGGGAAAAACCGCGGGAGTTTGTCCATGTAAGCCTTCCTCCCCGACGCATTAAAATGGGTGCCGCAGATCCTACTGTGCTTAGTCGGCTGCCAAAGGGAAAACTTCCCACCCTGCCCTGTAAACAGAAGCAGCTAAATTTCGAAACATATGACAATTAGCAAGTGCGTAGTCAACAGGAAGTCACTCACCTTTTCGATTTACTCTCTTCACCCATATTAACTTGATCGCCCGATCACTGGGAAACATGTGCCAGGAGACATGCCTGTCCCAAGCCATGTTACTGTTGCAGCCAGGGACACAGCAACGTGTTCCTCCTTTACCACGACGTGTGTTCTCATTCGAGACAGCGTTGTCTGCTTGTGCTAAGGCTCAATGTCACAACGAACACTGTCACTGTGCACAGGAGAAGACGAAAACGAGCCGCCTCGGCGAGGTCACTTACCTTCCTCGAGCGCCTCTTCATTTCGTTCGCTGTCGCAATTCATGACGAACTCGCGTTGCAGGCAGTCATAAGTTTCTTGAAATACTCAGATGTAGTACCCCTTAATTCGTTACGAAGGAACAACACCATAACAACGATCATCAAAGCCGCCGGACAAGCGCGATCGCCATCTTGAATTGCTAAGAACGTAGCGTCCAGCGTGCACTGCGCGGATTCGCGCCGCAACATGGGATTTGCTCAGGTGGTCTATAGAGCGGAAATGAGTCTCTCTTCATCCGCAAGGTACTTGCATATCGCCCGCGCGCCACTGCGCGCATCCTCCAAGCAAGCAAGCACCAAGCACAAAGCTTGCCGGCAGAAAAACAGAGCCTGTAAAACACAGAGCGTACCTCCTCACTCTCCACCAATTAGCTGCGTCCTTTTCCTCGCTGCGTTGTGCTCTTTCAATGCATGCATTTGACGGGAGACCAGAGCAGAGACCAGAGCATAGCGCACGTCAAAAGAACCCCAGGTGGTCCAAATTATCCGCATTCCCCTGCGGCATGTGCAACATGTCACCACACTGCGCAGACAAACCTTACGTGTAACATCGCAGTACCACAGTACAATTTGTGCTTCTTAGTAAATCTAAATACGCCTCCGAGGCTCGAGAACACATAGAGCTGAGGCGGGCTGGGACCGGGCCTGAGCATGGAAACAGTCGGGTACTAGCTGGGCCTGGGCCGGCGGAGTCGGGCCCGGGCCGTGCCCGGGCTGGGTATCTGTAGAAGACGTCGGGCCCGGGCCGGGCGCGGGCCTGATAATTAGGCCCGTGCAGTGCTCTAACCTGAATCCCCAACAGACACACACGCTCAGGCGGTGGAACCTGTTCCGAAGATATCGTCTAGATGCAACACGTACATCTGGAGGTGTTGCAATCCTCACACGGAATTCCATTCCTACGAAGCACCTTCCACTGCAAACAGATCAGGAAGCAGTTGCTGTTCAGCTTTGTCTTCATGGGGTTTTAACACTTTGCTCTTTATATCTGCCCCCATCTGTGGTGGTAGGTCAAAAACAGCTGGAAGATTTACTTGATGAACTCCCATCGCCGTATCTCCTGCTTGGCGATTTCCATGCCCACAATTCTTTATGGGGCAGTCAAAAAGTCGACAGACGAGGGAAGATGATGGAAAGAATGTTGCTTACAAGTTCCATTTGCTTGCTCAACACAGGTGTGCCAGCCTACGTAAACAGTGCCACACAGTCATTTTCAGCAATTGACCTTTCCTTCTGCAGCCCATCTCTGTTCCAGGACATAGACTTAGCGGTAGAGGAGAACCCTCGAGGTAGTGATCACTTCCCTTTAGTCCTAAGGCTAAGCCAGACATCAAACACATGACTACACGACCACCACGGTGGAAACTATCCTTAGCAGACTGGAACCTCTTTCAAGAGAAAGCCACACTTTCATCGGGGTCTTTATTTGGTATGGACGTCAACCAGGCTCATGACTTTATTACAACCACAATCATAGAGGCATCTATTGAGCCCATTCCACAAACATCTGGTCGCATCCCCAAGCGCCCCAAGCCAAGGTGGACGAGCGACTGTGACAAAACACGAAAGGAACAAAACCGAGCATGGGGTATCTTTCGTAGGTACCCCGCTACACAGAATTTACTTACCTTTAAGAAAGCACGGGCGAAAGCGAGATGGACAAGAAATCAAGCTCAAAAAGAATCGTGGAGAGGCCTTGTTTCCTGATTAACATCAAATACACCCTCAAAGAAAATTTGGGAGAGGCTAAAGCGACTATCGCAACCTTTCTACCCCTCTTCTGCAAATCAATGGGTCTCCCTATGACAGTTTGGAAGACCAAGCCAACGTCTTGGGTGAACACTTTCAGAGCGTTTCCAGTTCTGAACATTACAGTAAGGAATTCTTGAAGGTTAAAGCATCTGCTGAAAAGAGTATATCTGCTGGTCATGGTGAGCATTTCGAGTATAATATGCCTTTCAATATGACTGAGCTTCTCAGGGCCTTGCCATCGAAGGCCACATCACCAGGACCAGATCGCACCACATACTCGATGGTAAGGCACCTGTCAGCCGAAGCACGAGAATGTCTTCTCCACTTCTTTAACTTGAAAGAAGGGCAGCTTCCTTCTCGTTGGAAATTAGCCAATCTTTCCTTTGTTGAAACCAGGAAAAGATGCCTCCAACCCAAGCAGTTACAGGCCAATAGCTCTCACGACTTGCCTCGGCAAAACGTTTGAGCGCATGGTAAATAACCGTCTTGTTTACTATCTAGAAGAAAATCAGTGTCTCAGTAAGTATCAGTGTGGTTTTCGAGTCGGATGTGCTACAGTTGACTATCTTGTTCGTCTAGAAACTACCATCCGGGAAGCATTTGTGAGAAAACAGAACTGCTTATCAGTCTTGACCTAGAAAAGGCCTACGATATTGCGTGGCGCTACGGTATCCTTCGTGACCTACATGCTTTCGGGATACGGGGCCGTCCTTTTTCGTTGTATCACTACCTTTCTTGAGGGGAGGGCCTTCAGGGTCCTTCTTGGCACAGTACGAGAGTGGTTCCATAAGTTTCCGGCCCGAGGTATAAAATGCGCGCGAATTTGAAAATGCGATTGAGGACGCGTGGCGCCATCTGTTGGAGGGCCGGAGCACCACCCTCAACCCTCTCCATGCTTTTGTTGGTTGGAGAGCGGCATTTCAAACAGCCAGGGTGCACTCTTCAGTTAAAATGGAAAAAGTCGAGTACCGCGCTGTGATAAAATTCTTGACAAAAGAGGGACTTTCGCCTAGAGAAATTAAAGCGCGACTGGACAACGTGTACAGGGAAGTACGTACACAACGGTAAAAGACAGGGCTAAGCAGTTTCGACTAGGGCGAGAGTCCATTGAAGATCATCCACGCGATGGTCGTCCAGTGGAAGTGGTGACACAAGAAAATTTGTCTCTTCTCGAGGGGGAAGTGCTGAGCGACAGGCGTCTGAAGGTGAAGGAAATCTCAGAAAAGCTGGGGCTTTCCAAAACAACCGTTTTTCGCATCATCGGCGAAGGCCTTCACAAAGGAAAAGGTCAGTGCGAGATGGGTGCCACGACGTCTCTCGTCAGTTCAAAAGCAACAGCGCATCGTCTGTGCCAGAGTTTTTGGAGCTCTGTCAACAGAACGAAGAAGAAATATTGAAGTCAATTGTCACAGGGGATGAGACTATGGTGCTCTACTATGATCCCTTTTCGAAAAAGGAGTCGATGGAATGGCGCAAACCAGGAGAAGCACCCCCAAGAAAAGCCAAGGTCACACAATCCACAAAGAAGACCATGGCAACAATATTTTGGGATTGTCACGGGATCCTCCTCATCGACTTCAAAGAGAGGAACACCACAGTGAATGCGACTTATTATGCTTCACTCCTGCACCGACTGCGAGTCGCCATCAAGGAAAAGAGGCGCGTCAGGTTGAGTCGAGGTGTCCGGTTGCTCCAGGACAATGCCCCTGTCCACACGGCTTCTGTTGCCAAGGCTGCACCGAAGGAGTGCGGCTTCAAAGAAATCCACCACCCACCCTACAGTCCAGACTTGGCACCGAGTGACTACTTCCTGTTCTCAAACTTGAAGAGGGATCTAAGAGGACGGAGATTTCAAAACGATAGTGAGGTGCAAGAGGCAGTTTTCCAGCATTTTGCGGACAAAACTTCGGACTATTTTTTCAAGTGTATAAGAATGCTGATTGAAATGTGAAATGTGTCAAAAGTGCATCGAAGTTAAGGGTGACTATGTCTAAAAGTGATACACTTGTTTCGTCTCTATGATTATTAAAAGTTGGTCGGGCCGGGAACTTACGGAAGCACCCTCGTATTATCACAACCCTTCATCCAAGAAAATGGTGTTCGGCAGGGATCTGTGCTGAGTCCCGGACAGAACACTATCTCCTGCGGACGTCCGAAATAGATCCCAACGTCCATGTCCTGAAATGGATGTCAGGTGGACATCCTTGGGAGCGATGTGGATGGACGTCCCTAGCCGTACATCCGCAGGATACGTCGTAACGGCCATTTGAACAATTGTCCGAATAAGGTCCCTGACGGCACGTTAAATGGAGCATTATCGCAGGAGAGAGAGAAACATGGCAAGGTGTCTCGCGCCGTGAGTTCGACTTTTGGTGAAACAACTGAATGGCTCACACCAAAAGCAGTAAGAAACGCAGATGTTACGTCATAGTGAGTTCATACGCCAAGCAGTTCTTCAGTCCACTGTTACAAGTATACGCAATCGCATTAAACTTAAGCACCTCACCCTTTAGTTTGACTCGCAGGCAGACTGGACTCTCCAATTTGTGGAAGCTCGCGAGACAAGCAATATACAGGGTGTCCCAGAAAACATGTCATTGAATTATAATTAAAAAACTAGACCACCTGCAGTCATGCGGTCAATGGCATTTGTTCTTACTGGGTTTTTGCCACCTCCTCATGTGAATGTCGTGTAACGTAAGTTTAATTACGTAAATTTTTGCGAGCTTAAGTCGAAAATTTGCCTAGTAAAGGTAACCTTTTTACCCCACCAATGTGAAGAGCATGTCTAATTTAGTCAAATTAATGATAATTGACAGGGATATTCAGGAGCTATCCCATCGGAAAAAATAGCCGAACATCATGCTCTACGGAGGTCTCACAGAATAGCGCACGATGAATTTTTCAGCGCAATCTTTGCCAGCCCGACGAAAGGAGGTTGGAAACCCAGCCCTCCTCGACATCGCAGAAGGAGATAAAACAAGCACGGCTTATCACGTCCGACTTTCGCTGGGATAAGGCTTTCCCTCTCTCAATTTTAGGAACTGTTACTTTTTCTACTATCACTCTGTGGGCTGCCTTCGGAACCTCCTTTCGTCGCACTGCGAGCGATGGCGCTCAAAAAGTCATCGCGCGCTATGGTCCGGTGCTCCGAAAAGCATGATATTCGGCTATTTTTTTCGATGGGATAGCTCGTGAATGTGGAGGAGGAGGAGGAGGAGTGTCGTTGGGAGGAACCCGAGAGGTCTGCCTGCCTGATTAGGCGGCATGTTTCTCGGGAAGGGAAAGGTGGTGGAGAGGAGGAGAGGAAAGGGTGAAGTGGAAGACCGAGCGGAATCCGCTCGGGGGGAGGATAGCGTCCATGGGCCGACTTCAGGGGAACTGTGCCGCATGACGGCCTATTACACATCTGAGGGAAACCCAGGAAAAACCCCAGACGGCACAGCCGGCCCGCGGATTCGACCCGCGGACCTCCCAGTCTCCAAGCGCACGCGTTACCGCTGCGCCACCGGAGCTGGTAGCTCGTGAATGTCACTGTGAATTATCGTGAATTTGAGTGTATTCGAGTGTTCTTGTGTGTATTGAGTGTTCTACTATCACTCTGTGGGCTGCCTTCGGAACCTCCTTTCGTCGCACTGCGAGCGATGGCGCTCAAAAAGTCATCGCGCGCTATGGTCCGGTGCTCCGAAAAGCATGATATTCGGCTATTTTTTTCGATGGAATAGCTCGTGAATGTCACTGTGAATTATCGTGAATTTGAGTGTATTCGGCACGCTCTTCTTATTGGTGGGGTAAAAAAGTGATTTTTACTTGGCAAATTTCCGAGTTCAGTTCGCAAATATTTACATAATTAAACTTGGAGTACATGACATTCACATCAGGTGGTGGCAAAAACCTAATAAGAACAAATGCCGTTGACCGCATGATTCAAGGTGGCGTAGTTTTTTTATTATAATTCAATGACACGTTTTCTGGGACACCCTGTATAGTACCTGTTTTCACTTTGAAAGATATGCCACTGCCTTACTAAGTGATCTTCATGGTTCTAAGAGCTTGTATATGTACGTCTTTATTTTTTTTAACTTTGTGCTCGTTGTCTGTAATGGAAATACCGGAAACAAAACAAAAACGAGCAACAGAGAAAGAAAGATGCAATGGCCGAGCCTCAAACAAAATGGCGCAAACAAACACCAACAGCCCTAGTAAGAATCTGTCCACTTACGCAGCAACTCAATAAAGCAGTATCAATAATAATGAGAAAATGCAGGACCCTGAGCACGTACGCAAACGCAGTGCAACATCCGGGCATCTCCGTATAACTTCCTATGAGGACAAACGACGGATATTTGTGGGAAGTCCAAACCGTGGCCACTCAGAGATGTGGGGGACATCCGTCGAAAAAATGTCGTTCTCCTAGGGAGATCCGTATTTCCGGGGAAGGATATCCCCAGGAACACCACGGGAAGTTTTGTTCCGTTTGGGGTGTGACACTGTTTATAGTTAAAATGGATTCTGTGGTGAATGTAATTCCACCTTCTATTACCTGTTCCATATATGTGGATGATCTACAGATATCGTGCTGTTCCACTGATCTCGGTAAATGCGAAGGGCAATTACAGCTCGCTATAAATAAACTGAGCAAGTGGGCAAACGAAAACGAATTTAGGTTTTCACCCGACAAAACAGTTTGTGTTTCATTTTCTCGAGTAAGGGGAATGTTCCCCAAACCTTCTCTTAAAATGGACAGGCGCGACCTAGCTGTTCAGCCAGAATACAAGTTTCTCGGTCTGATCTTCGATAAGACACTGACCTTCTCGGCTCAAATTACACACTTGAAAGCAAAATGTACAAAGTCCTTAAACCTTTTGAAAGTACTGTCACACGGGTCATGGGGAGCAGATCGAGGAACTCTTCACAGAGTCTATATATCCATGATCCGTTCAAGACTCGACTATGGGTCAGTGGTGTATGGTTCATCGCGTCAATCAGTTCTGAGGCGTCTTGATCCTATTTATCACCAAGGACGTCGTCTGGTCCTGGGGTCATTCCGCACATCGCCGATTGAGAGCTTCTATGTTGAATGCAATGAATGGTCATAGAATGGCGAAGGTTTTATCTTGCTACTTCTTACGCGCTAAGTATAAGAGGATACCCTGATAATCCGGCCCTCCCATGTGTTAAGGACACACGCTTTAAGCAACACTTCATTAATAGACCCACGATCGTCCCGCCACTGAGCATGCGCCTTTTCCAAGATGTTCAACGCTATGAGTTTACACATTATAGATATTTCGTGTTGGAAACTGGAGCAAGGGTTCCTCCATGGCAGCCGCCTCCACAATGTAACGTTTCACTATCAAAATTTAAAAAGCAGGATACCCCACATGTTGTGCTCCAACAGGGATTTACAGTCTTGAAACAAGGTTTTGGAGACCACATAGCTTTACAAGGACGAATCTAAAACACAAACCAGGGCCTCGTGCGCAATGGTAACTGACACGTGTACGAAGTCCCACTGCCTGAAAAACAGCTTTTCTATCTTTAGTGCAGAAGTATATGGTGTAATTTTAGCCTTAAATCACATTGTACAACATCACATCGAGTCGTCTGTTATATATGTGAACTCCCTCAGCTGTTTGCAAGCCATATGTAGCCTCAGCACGCAAAAAAAAAACTTCTTGTCCAGCGTAGAGATGCATCATTTCCGAAAATTTTGAATCGCTCGAAAAAAAAAACGGTTTCTTTCGGGTTTTTCCCGAAAAATTGGAGAAAATGGAAACAAACGCGAATACTGCTGAGTCGAAGCATTGCCGGCCAAACCACAGCATACAATGAGCTAGAATCTTTAGTAGTGTTCAGCTTCTAGGCATAAATGCAGAGCAGAGCATCCCATGAGACTGCTGTCTACTCCGCGATAGGTAATTGGAACAACCCGTCCACTTCGACCAGAATTCCCAATTATGTGAACGCGATGGCTATCGCTTGGAGCAGCAGACGGAGCTCTAAGTTGATGGTTGTTGGCGGATTAGGGGCACCTAAGGCACTGTTGGCGAGTTGGAACGCATCGAAGGCACGTTTACATTTTTGAATTTTGTCGCCTGAAAATTTTGGGCAAGTTTTCCGGAGACGAGGAAAAAACTGAAAAAAACGTTTTTCCCCAAAATTTCCTGTTTTTTCCGGTGCTTCGCATCTCTCGTCCAGCGTGCACAGTGCCTGGCTTTCAGAGCTACCAAGAAAGGTCTCTCCATAATGCTCTGCTGGGTGCCGAGTCACGTGCGTACACCCGGCAACGAACTCGCGGACGCTGGAGCAGCAGCAGCTCTTTCGAGGTTCCTTATTAGGACCTTCAATCGGTCCTGAAGACGAAAATCCATAAAGCATGCCAGCGAGACTGGGATTCTCTACAAATGAACAAAGTTACATCTGATTAAGGGTAGTATAGGCAGTTCCAGTTTTCGTTTCGAAAATCGTTCGTTTGAAGTCATTTTGAGCCGACTCAGGGTGGGGCACACACACTTGACACATGGTTTTCTGCTGCGCAGGGAGGATGCGCCCCAGTGTTTGCGCTGTGGACTGCAACTCTCTGTGCTACACATCCTCATCACCTGTCCATCACACGAGCATCATCGCCGTGGTCATTTTCATGAATTTTATCGAGATCACTCACCACTACATCCGGCCCTTTTGCTGGGTGACAAACCTCTTAGACCCCCTTCAAGAACTTTAGCTTTTTTTACGGACATTGGGCATTTAAATGCACTATAATGCACACTGGTCAACGTTTTGGTGGGGGAGTGCTGGTTGCGGTTCGTTTGTTTGTTCTTTTGTTGTGTCCTTTGCCTGGGGTAGGCAAACATATTATTCGGCAACTACTTTTTATCAATTTCCAAAGGGTGATTACTTGAGTCTGTACAGATACCTGAAGAGGTATCAATGGGCCTCTGTTCTGGATGACAACTCCGTTGATTCGGTCCCCGAAAAGGCCACCGCAGTGTTTAAACAAGCCATGTATTTCTTTATACCCATGGGCACAACTTGCCAATCTCGCTATCCTTCATGGTTTTCTAAGAGCCTCCAGTATTTCATGCGCCGAAAGAAACATTTTCACAAAATGTACAAAAAATCAGGTTTGAATGTATGGTATGAGAAGTTCAAAATATGTCGTGCCTTAGTTAAATGCGAATACAAACAAATGCCTTAGTACAAACGCGACTTGTATGCGTATTATGCTGCAACTGAGCTTAGGTTGTATCGTGAGCCAAAATCATTTTGGAAATATGCGAGAAAACATACACGTGATCATGACCAGAACATATGCTTGGTTGATGAAGCAGGTTGCCGTTCTGCGCCCCGGGAGGTTGCAAACCTGTTTGCTTCGCATTTTAGCAAGTGTTTTTTGGACCCTTCCGAGGGATCAAAACTGGGCGAGATCAATGATAGTTACTTCGACTCATTAACATGTATTAAGATTGACGCCGATGAGATAGTTCAGGCGATCAAGAAGCTAAAGCCGAAACTCACTTGCGGCGTAGATCGCATTCCTGCTTTTCTTATCAAGGGCTGTTCTGAACTCTTGGTACCGGTACTCCTTCAATCTTTTCAATTTATCTTTGCAAACTGTGTGTTTCCTAGTCTGTCGAAAAAGGCTGTGATAGTGCCGGTTCATAAATCTGGTTCTGTTACTGCGACAAATAATTACCGTCCTGTTTCGATATGTAACTTTTCAAAGGTATACGAAATAATAATTTACTCAAGAATGGTTGTTTATTTTAAACAAAAGATAAATGATGCTCAGCATGGCTTTATGTCAAGAAAATCGGTGGGAACAAATTTAGTTGAATTTGTAGAGTACTGTGCCCCCTATGTAATGAATTGTGGCCACGTTGACACTGTGTATTTTGACCTAACAAAAGCTTTTGACCGTGTCAATCATGTACTACTACTCGACAAGCTGCTTAAGTATGGAGTGTGTGGCAGGCTTTGGCTTTGGTTTAGGTCGTATTTGGACTCGCGGAAAAATGTTGTGCGAGTATTGAGCAGTTACTCTGGTGAATATATCTCCTGGTCCGGTGTGCCGCAGGGTTCAAATCTTGGGCCCCTGTTATTTTTTATCTTTATCAATGATATAGTTAAGATCATTCAGCATTCTAGGATTCTGATGTATGCAGACGACATTAAGCTCTTTCGCTCTGTGTGTACTATTGATGACTGAAAGTTTCTTCAAGATGATGTTGGGAGTATAGGTATTTGGTGCCGTCACAATGATCTTATAATTAATGCTACTAAGACAAAAGTCTTAACATTGTCCCGAAAGAGAGATATTATAAAATTTAATTATGTCACTGAGGACGACATCATTTGCCGCGTGTCAGGAATCCGCGACTTGCGCGTATATATAGACTATTTGTTGTCGTTCAGAGATCATGTATGCTTGACTATAAATGCGGCAATGAAATTTCTTGGAGTAATCTCGTATAACTGGACACTTTAAAAATTTTGATTGTCTTATATACCTGTTCTGCACTATTGTTCGCCCAAGATTAGATTTTGCGTCGGTGGTATGGAACTGTCTCCCCAACACGTATTCGTTAAAAATTGAAAATGTTCAGAGACGCGTTGTCGGCATTGTTTACAACAGATATTTGGGGCGTACATGTTATTATAATTATGAAACTTTGTTGGGCAAGCTTGGTATTTCTTCACTGTTTAGCCGCAGACACGAACGTGATATTCTCTTTTTGTTTAAAGTTGTTAATGGTGCCTTATTTTGTATGAACTTCCTTGCTACTCAAGCATTTCATGTGCCGACTAGACGTTCCCGACAGGTTTCGCTATTTTATCCACTAAATCAATTGAAGCTTTTACCATTATCCAGGTTGCAAATTGCTTACAACCATATGCCACACGATGTTGATATTTTTAACACATTTTCTCGATTCAGGAGTTCTGTTAAGCTATTAGAGTGATTCTAATGTATGATGTTGTTTTTATTGGGATGCTTCTTGTTTACAATGTGTAACATTACAAAGCTCGATGCCGTTATGCGCACATTTAAATAAAACAAATGTATATGCATATAATTGTCTGTTTCTTAATTTCTATGGTTATGTTTTTTACCACCTTTTAAATGCTTTGTGTTTAACGTAATCGATTTGTCTTAACCCTGTTACATTCATTACGACAGCATTGGCGCTTATGGCCTTTGTTGCTTTCGCGCCATTAAGAATTCCATCGTCATCATCATCATTTTAGTCTAGTGTGATGCAAGGCCTTTTGGTGATCGGTCTTGTATAATTACACCGCCCTACGTTATGTAACACCACACGATTCTTCAACCTATGACAGATAAATAACTATATTGCCAAGTAAATTGTTTACAAGGCTCATTAGCCCATTTTACCACATTACCGCAAGCAGTTGTTAGAGTAGAGGCCCAGGGTATGAAGCTCGCCGCTACTCACCATTCAAAGTTCATAATGTAAAATCTTTTTCTGAAAACACCGGCTTAACACAACGATTAAGAACAAAGAGGGTAAACATTTCGTCGCCTATCCGGGTGGCATCATATCGCTTTCAACAGAAAACAGTGCCCAGCAGGATGTTCGTAGAGCTTTGACTTCGGCTCGCATTCGCGGCATCGGCGTCGTTTCTAAAGCAAGGCTCCCGAACTGTTCAGCACACAGAATTTCCTTCTCGACCGCAGACAGGTCAGAAAAATATTCCGGATTCGGAGTCTCCGCATTTCTTGCTTCGACGTCCATATTGAAGATCGCTTTCCGGATGCCACCGCTTTCACAAACTCACTAACAGCAGAACTTCTGGTCTGGGCGCCCAATGAAGCATGAGCCTCATGCTTTCGTCACGCACACGGAAATTGGAAGATATCCACTACAAAGAGGCTAGATTTCGGCGCCGATTGCGCGAGTTGAGGAGGAAAAGCCAAGCCGGTTTTCAGCTCCCCGTTTGGCAAACTTTGCCGCCGCGCACAGCCAAAATATTTCGCGTGTGGCTTGGAGGCATATTATAGCTTCGTAATAGATGCAAACGAAATATTTGTCGAACTTCTAGTGTACGAAAGCAGTGTCGAAAAGCAGTGTGCCATGGCTCCCGCGTGTGCATAATGTGCATTAGCCTCAACAATGTCACATGGCTCCTGCACAGCATGCATCTAATGTTCCGTCTCTATTTCTCCATCTGCAGGCTTTCCTTCTCAGCCAGACGGTTAAGGAATGCTTGCAGCTGAGGACACCAGCATGCGCAACAGCTCATTTAGAAGCTCAGCTGTATCAGCCTCGCAATTCCCTCTACTGGGAAGTTTCACAAGCCTCCCTATGAGGGTATGCCCGGCATCGGGAAAGTGGCGCCTCCATCGCCCGGCAGTGTTGCCGCAATAGCCGTATCCCGCAGTTATGGTAGGGTCGTCGCGGGAGAGCTGACCCCCACGTTTTCGTTGCTTCGTTTTTTCGTTTCCTAACGGAAATGAAAAAGATTCTGTTACCTTTCCCTGCGTTTGACGTCAGCAATGGAGGAAACATCCGTTAAACACTAATGTCGTCACCGGGAAGGCGTTTTCTGAAATCATATCGTAATAAAAACAGACAGCATTGAACGTTACCCCAGTAGAATGTCATCAGAATATAATTACTAACCATAAGGATACACCAAAGTACATATCACACATACACACACACACACACAATTTGCATGAATGCGTCATGATACGCACCAGACTCTGCAGGTAAAGAAAGCAACACTAAGCTGTTTACATTTTATTTTATTTTTATTTTACTTCGTACAGGTTTATTCGTACAGGATTACTTCGAATACTAAGCTGTTATGCTCCAGACCTCTACCAAATGTGATTTTTGAGAAAACAAGAATGCACAAATCTAAGGAAGAGGCAAAGGAAAAAGGAAGAACGAAAACACTCCCTTCTGAAACTTGAAAGCCGGACAACAAGGGGACGCTGCCTCTGCTATACCACGGCATTCGCTGCTACGGTCAACGTAGTTGTTCACCGCATTGGCCAGGACTGCCTCGATGCTCCAGAGATTGCACACGTATGATGCTGAAGACCCTTCCGTGTAACAAAATGCTGATACCAACCACTCGCGTTCCGTCAGGTACTTGACCTCTGAAATGATGAACATTACTGTAATGCGAGACAGTCGAACACTTCCTACTGAACTGTGGCTTTTACGCTAGCCTGTCGGAAGTCTATATCAGCCACCCTCTTCGTCTGCTGGGAGTCCCCGTGTCCCTGTCAGTCTTCCTTTCGTTTGAAACCTCTCACACTTCCAGTATTCCTCCTTGCATCAGAACAACCTTCTTTCTTGCTGCACTACAGTGATTGATCTGTGACAATTATTCCATTTCCCATCTATCTCCGTCTGTGCAGCTCAATCAGTCTGAGCGCATGTCTCTTTACTTGCAGGTGGAT
This sequence comes from Ornithodoros turicata, assembly GCF_037126465.1. Classification (NCBI taxonomy): domain Eukaryota; kingdom Metazoa; phylum Arthropoda; class Arachnida; order Ixodida; family Argasidae; genus Ornithodoros; species Ornithodoros turicata. Next base: position 48,452,361 of record NC_088206.1, on the reverse strand, counting down.
ATAGGGAACCAAGTTCAAGTAGGAAAAATGAAGTGGGACAGGGTTCTTGCACAGAAGGAGGATAGCATGTTCCTCAAAGAAGGCATGGTGGCCATTTGGGGAACAGCTGTCCTCAAGAATCGCAGACTAACGGGCAAGCTGTCAAACAAGGCAAAAGCCAACGGGCAGACAGCCCTGTGAGCCCTGCACTCACTCCAATGAAACTAGATGCCTTGAAAGGCACAAGATGGGCTTGCGCGACCATTATCAATGTAGTTTTTACTCACATCCACAACCTAATTTACTAACAGGTGCCTACTTGGAGCGGCTGAAGAGGCGTTCGGAGTCTCAGGAGGATATCGTAAAGAAGATGGCAAAAATCCGCAGCACGCTGAATGACATATTAAAAAATTTGAAGAAGTACACACTGTCTGATGTCTTCAAACGGTTGGGTTTGTAGTGGCCTAGAGTATGGTGCACGTATTTCGGGGCCCACCTTTTGACCTCAGAATTCTGAGGTTGCCCCAGACCCCCACAGTCTGAGGCAACCTCAACACCACAGATCCTGAGGCAACCTCAAGACCACAGGACCTGAGGCAACCTCAGAACCTCAAACCCTGAACCTCAGAACCTCAGACGTCCCAGAATGCCTCAAGACCTCAGAGGCTGAGGTAACCTCAGGATAGATTTTCAATAGGGCTGTGCCAGCGGGTCCTTCATATTTCCTTTCCCGCTCGCGCCGCTTATAGCCAGCCCTGCACCATCCCCCAGCCACCCACCATCACCCCTGCAACATCATTCATTGATGGCGAAAGGAAAAGGACACAATCGAGCTGGTGTTTATAAGTCCCAAACGTCACCACACCAGCACTGGACAGCTGTTTCGGACATGCCACCATTAGCAGTGCGCAGGTAGGTGACGTTTGAACGAGTGGCGTCGGACGGTCACGTGGGACGTGATGTCCTCCTGAAAGCCCAGTGCAATGCCAGTGAAGTATTAAGGGAAGGAAAGTAGCCTAAGCTCTTTGGCTGCACGGAACGTGTGGGCGAGCTGGTGTAACGTTGAAGTGGGAAGCATCACCTTGAGCTTGAGGAACGAAGTAAACAGGAGGCTCACATCATTCATTGAGTTCATCGCACGCACACTTAAAGGGGCACTAAAATACAAAAACAACTTGCTCTCGAATGAAAGACCGTGTTTCAAGTAGTGTAATGCAACTAGAATTAGTTCACACAGCGTATACCGTTTAGAAGGAAAATGCAATGAAAACAGAGCCGTCTTCGGCGGCAACGAATCGGATCCCCATGAGGCAAAGATTGGCGGCATCCAATCAGACAGCAGGAGAAGCGCGCGCATACCTATCGGGGACGTGTAGATTTGGAACGGTCCTGACAGTAGTGTTCCGTATATACGCGGCATGATGCGCACTACTGCATTTTCGAATACCGATTCACTGAATTGTAGCCCACAACAGTTCTCGCGAATGTTTCACTGACAACATTTATCTTCACGTCCTTCGGACAGCGACGCCAGTCCGCTTCGCAACGCGCACTATGTTTTTCACAGGGACTGCTCCATGGCGTGGCACGCGCGTGCACGCGCAGCACCGATGCACGATGCACCGATGCACGAGCTGAACCAACGTTCACTGCTCAGCGCCGAAGCAAGGAAGAGTCCGGTATAATTTCGATTGTAGCTCCGTAACGAAATAGAAGTTTTGAATTATGATAAAAAGTACGAAATTAAGATATCGTGTAACGTAATTTGAAGTGAACTTGTTTTTGCATATTGGTGCCCCTTTAAGTAGCCCTCGTAAATAGCCATCACATTTTCCAAGATCACTTCATTCACATAATCCCCTCCACACACTAACAAAGCGACCATACACTCCGGCCGTAAAAGCCTGCGCGGACCCTTTCTTCTCCCCGAGCTGTTGACCCACAATTCGCATGAACCTTAAAAGGCCAACCTCCATGGAGCGAATGTACAGCGAAAAGGCTGCAAACTTCGCTCAGCGTCGGACGCCCCGCGCGAGGCGTCAAAAGTGTGAGCGTCCGCCGGCGATCTGCCCATGCCAGATATTTTCGCCGAGCGCGGCAATTCCGGACGCGTGGTGGCGGTGGTGATGGTGATGAAAGGGCACGCCGTTGTCGGCCCCACAGAGGTGGGCAACGTCACAACTGACGCCCTGGGGGATGTGCGTCCTGGGCCGACTTGTAAGGGAACTGTGCCGAGATATGTGCCGGAAGCGTCAACTGCGGATGAACACGAGGCCGGGCAATCAAAGCGCTCTTCCGCTACGAATCTGTGCCAGCTGCGTTGCCTTGTCATCTGCACGTGGTCCACAGCTCGCGTGAGTCGTCGTCGTCTTCTTGGTATGGGGTGCTGTCGTCTGCTCGCTGTCTCGACTATTGCACCGTTAGAACGCCAGACATTCTCCGCCAAGAAACATGTTTTCCTTTCGGTACATTACTTATTATTATCATTATTTTTAGACAGGTGTTGGATTTCGTTGCAAAATTTGTGACATCAAGTGTATTTTTTCGAGCAAGTGATTTGACAAAGGTTTCGCTTTCTACACTGGCAACAGTTACACCTGAGTATGACTATGACGGGCTAGCCCGCCATAGTATGACCTTCCGAAGCCGTCCGCTGGTTTTCGTCCCAGAAGGCGAACAACTGGTGGCGAGAACCGCGTGGCAGTCTGCCTCGCGAACTTCGTTGCAAATATTCACTCCATGGACGTTGGCCACGTCGTACCTAACCCTTTAAATACCATGCCAATGATGATGAGGACGGTGCCCAGAAGAACAATCTCTGTTCGAAATATCGGCGGCTCTCGTCCTCATGCAATTCCCTCCATACTTCCCTACCGGTTCGCTGGATCTCTACCTGTTTACATTCTCCATCCAGTTTGTCATAGTCATGTCATAGTCGCCGTCTAGATAGTAAATTTCATAGCCCTGGCCCATCTCCCTTCTGTCTATTGGCCATTCTCCATGAAGCAGAAGAAGGAGCGCAGCAGCACGTTCACAGCTCGCGCTTGTAGCATTTGCTGCAACGAGGAACACACCAAGACGACGTTCAAGGCTGTGGGACGCAGTCATTTGCAAGGCGTTATATCTTCCACTGTATCGTCTGGTGAAAACCTCTTGCAACGGAATGGTAAGGAAATTTCCCATGCATGTTTTTTTTTTCCTTTTATCTTTTTTCAACATCGTCTATTATATGCGAAGTATTTGCACGGATCGACACCTGTGGACATGAAAATACTTGTGCTCGGGCGATGTTGTGAAACCTGGTACGTTGAGAACTTAGCCGCTAAAGATGCTGTGCAAGAGAGAGATTATTAGGGAAGGGGTCGTTGTAGGGTTATCCCAGAGAAGGCTCTCTCAGAACGGTCATGTCTATATCGCCTATGCACGGCTAGTTATGTGCAAAACTGTGCGATCTTCGGTATACTCACTCACGCCTTTTTGCAAAAGATTCGCAAAAGATACTGTCGCAAGATTCGTGTACATAACATACTGCAGACAAATCAAAATTTGCCTCCAAACTGTGCGTCCGGAAATTACATTCCAGTGTGTCAGTATAGATGTAGGGACTACCCTTTCGCAGGCAACGTGCGTGACTCGAAATAGGAGTCTCGCACACAATATGAAATTCTTCTTTTTTTAATTCCGTGTTAGCGCCACGAACCCACTGTGGCTATGAGCGGCGTACAGATGTGGACAGATGGAGAGAGGACAGCAGGAAGGAGTGGGGGAGAGGGGGGTTAGCATGCGTCCTGAGCCGACTTCAGGGGGAACTGTGGGGACATTCGCGTGGAAAGTCTTCGGAAAACCCAGGGAAAACCTCAGACAGCACAGCCGGTGACAGGATTCGAACCAGTCTCACCTCCCAGTCTCGGCGTGGAAAGCGATCATCCTAACCACTATGCCACGGGAGCTGGTCAATATGAAATTCATGAGTGCTGATCTACACCTGCTGTTACTCTACTGTGTAGTACGAATAATATATGCGTGATATATTCTGGACTGTTTTTAAACCTCTCAGTGCAGTGTCATGGAGCGTTGCTGATTTTTCGACAAAAATCTTTATTTTCGAAGTTAGATGTTGTATTCTCAAAAGAATCGCGTTACTTCACTTCGGTTTCAGCTTTGCTCTGTGCCGAGAAAAAAATATAGCATAATAAGAGCCTAGATGCCATCTGCCTGTTACCTACACGAATATAGGAACCGCATACAGGTTTTATGCAGATGCTTTCAGATGTTTTAGAGATGCTTCTCTTCTGGGCCGCGTGAAGTCGTGACGTATGCAATTATCGCCATACCGCACATTAAGAACGCATCAAAGGTGTGTGTTTGTTGGGGGGGGGGGGGGGGTATGCTGCCGGCTCCGGCTGCTGCTTCGACTGGTTTATCGACTCGGTTTATCTCTTACTTCCTTTCTAAGCCTTCTTTCCTCTAAGGATCTGTTTACTACATCTATATGAACTAAGCATTATGCGGGCCTCGTTGCACCTCAAATTTGTTCAGATTTATGTGCGGCATATGCTTCTTTTGTGATATGTTTTAGCCTTAAAAGCTGCGTCAGAGTGTGACGTGAATGCGTGCGTGCAAGTCGCGTGCGAAACACAGATGTAAAGGCACAATGCTACAATGTAAAATTCGCAAAGCATCTCTTCCTCTGTGTCGACAAAGTACATTGAGACACAAACATCATTTAATTATTTGTCCTTCGTTGATCGTGGCCTCTGTTATCATTCCAGGAGCGGCGCAAGACCAGTACCATGTCCACTCTTAGAAGCAAATCAATGCATTCACAGATGGAGGGAGAAAAGACGTGGTACATCGTGATTACAGTTATCGTACTCGTCGCAGTCTTGGCTGTTCTTGTTATAATCTACCTGAAATCTATCGAAGTAGTGCGAGAGACACCAGCCCCAGATGATCCCTCGGCCTGCGGTAGTGCCGCCTGTCTCGAATACGTACACATGGTAAGACAGAGAATGGACCCTTCCGCCAACCCTTGCGCCAACTTTTATAACTTCACTTGCAACGGCAACAGCAACACCACCGACAAAAACTGGATATCAGTTATCCACGATCACAAGGCATCATTTTCGCGGAGCCTGGGAAAGCTTATGAACACCATGGCCATACCAACAGAAAGACAAACAGCTATTCAAAAGGCAGCGGCCTTCTACCAGTCTTGCTACGCTGTCGTCACAGGAAAATTAGACGAATTTAGCAACTTCAAGCGAATAATACAGAGCATCGGTATTTACTGGCCACGCCCGTCCACTGCCCCTGATGGTCTTCATCTCCTTATGTCAGTTTATAAAACTTTCAAGATAGACACAATCCTCAGTATAAGAGTGATTAATGCCAGCGCCATTGCACTATACCACCCACTAACATTTTTCCAAGAGTATTCGAAGACACGGGAGTCCCATCTAAGCACACGAAAACATAAGGACGATTTCGACAATTTTCGGATGATCTTCAAAGAACCGAAGGATGACTTCGCAAATCTAATCAGCTACGACACATTCAAAGACGTCGAGAGCTCTATCGTGAAATATATCGACAACAACAATATCGGTACAGTAATCATTTGGTGGAACAGCACAGAAGAATTGGCCAGATCTACGCCAGGAATATCAGCGTCACGGTGGGACAGGGCTCTGCAAGAGTTGTTAATGGGACCAGGGCCTCTAAAGGTTTACACAAACAAAAAAACCTTCATCCAAGGTATCTTCGACTTATTCAGCAGTTTAGGTGAGGAGAGTGTCACAGACTTCATTGCGTGGCTAACCATTACTCAACTTGCTCCTCTCATGAACGCCCATCTCGCTGCGTTTTGGCTGGATAAACCGGGAACGCTACAAGATGAGGCCCCTTTGCTCTGCATTAAGTTCACTGAGCGATATCTAGGATGGATAACTTTCTTTCCACTGCGGGATGCCTATTTCGACGCGGAGAGCCGCCAAGATATTGATGACATCACCAATAACCTAGAACGCACGACAAAGCTAAGGATTGCAAAAAACCAATGGGCTCTGAACAGAGGAGCACAGGTAGACTTCAAGATCGTCCACCAAATGATGCGCCTTGTGGATATGACGCGTGAGCAATTGGAACAGATCTACATCAACTTCGCCGACATGGGTACTTCAATATCAATGAACATCTTGAGCGCTGCGTCGTCTTATCATAATTCGAGCAGTCTTGCCAAGCAGCGTGTCATGACAGATATGATGAACGAGCCAGTGTACAGGGTATTCAGTCCATTCACGATGCGACCTATACCACCGTACATGGCTTCCTTGCCAGTATACGCTTACGGAGCAACCACAGCAATCAAGTATGGTGGTCTAGGTGCGATCCTAGCTGCTCCATTTTTTGGACTCACCTACCGGATCATAACAAAGTACGCTAGAGAGCGAACCAGATGTTATACGACCTCTGCGGTTTTCATAGAAGCGGCTATTGTGAATAGGTTTGTCGAACGAGCGGCGTCTCTCGATACTCTACTTGATTCTTACCTCTCTGCGAAGGGTGAAGCTGATCACCGTTTGCGTGGTCTCCGTGAATATTCTGAAGATCAAGTGTTCTTCATCGCGTTCTGCCATACGTTATGTTCCAGTACTCGACTGCAATACTTGTGTAATGAACCATTGCGTAACAGCGTCAAGTTTGCGGAGGCATTCCGCTGTGCGAAAGGATCTATCATGAACCCATCAAAAAAGTGTGCGTTTCTGAACTGATATGTTTTGCACAAAACATTATGTAGGCTAGTTAAGTGTATTGCTAATGTATTTCTATTCATTTCAGTAAACGATTCGCTTTTGTAGTTCTTGGCTCCAGAAAAACGACAGCTGATTCACGGAAATCGGAGAAACGCTGTCGTGATTAAGCAGTGCGGTCGCACACGTTTGAATGTCTGTTCAGCCGCATAGCCGATTCACTATTTTTCCCAAACTAGGTGATGCTACACGCTCTCTTGTCATACCATTGATGTCTGACCCAGCAAATTGGTCATGTTGAACATATCGAGAGCCAGCACACTAGACTAAGACAGGGCAACTGCTTACTCGCATCTGAAAAAAAAAAAAAACGTAACTAAAGATAGGTACACACAAATAGGTATCCAGGCTGGTGTGGTCATGCAACTTCAACACGTGAGGAGGAGGAGGTTCATTTACAAACATTGGAGCTTGGCGAGTCCCATCAGAAGTCTGCTGTTCATTTTGATAGCATCTGACCTGTGGTGACCATTGCTACTGATTGTGTTTTAGCTGCAGTCAGAAAATTTCACCGTTGGTGCAGACGGTGCACCTAGCTTTATCATAATTGGGTGTACGGATTTTAGATCCGCTTTGCGGCACGTTTATAACTTATAGTTGAATACAGGGGTCTTTTCTACTGTTTGGAAGCAATCGGTGGTGGTTCCTACATATAAATGTGGTGACCGAACTGATGTTAACAACTATAGACCTGTGTCTTTGTTGTGCAATTTCACTAAAGTTTCTGAAATGTTGATGTATGTACTCTTGTAGAGTATTTTCGTCGCAAGATATGTGACGTTCAGCATGGATTCATGAAGGGAAGAGCTGTATGTGGCCCCTGTTGTGGCTAATCATGAGCAGGTTGATGTTATATATTTCCATATGACGATAGCGTTTGACATAGTAGTGCATTCTTGTCTTCTAGGCAAGCCTGCTAGTACCGGTGTTTCTCAAGGTTACTGTGTTTCATTTCGGGGTTACCTATCCAATCGCGTTAACAACAGTGTGTCCCAGTTAAGCGCGAACATATTTTAAGATGAAATCAATTGCAATATAGCATCACTCCTTAGGAGGGCATTAGCACACTCCTAAGGCAATGTCTTAACTTTCAATAATTAACTTCTTAATTATAAAGGCTACGAAGTTGTCCCAACAAGAACATCTGGTGCCTTCGGTCGCCTGATACCGGAGCCGTTTTCAGAACAAAAATACGTTCGATAGATCGTCCGCAAAAAATCCGTGAAGGAACACATTTTTTTCGGAGACGCGTCTTTCCTTCAACCCCAATGTGAGAGGGTGAAAGAGCACACTATCGCAACTTGCGTCCTGGAAAAAGATTGAAAGAAAACAGAAAATGCAACCCAAGATAAGGGCAGTTCCGATAGAGTCACCCGATACATTTGTTTTTGTTTTGTTTTCGCAAGTTAATGCTCATCTTCGACGCATGGGGCGGCACTGTGCTCCTTCACCCTCTCAGATTGGGGGTGAAGGAAAGACGCGTCTCCGAAGATGCGCAATGAACGAAATAAAGAAAAAAGGTGTTCCTTCACGAATTTATTGCGATTAACAGAACGGATTTTTGTTCTAAAAACAGCTCCGGTATCAGGTGCCCGAAGGGACCAGATGTTCTCATTGGGACAACTTCGTAGCTATTATAATTAAGAAGTTAATTACTGAAAGCTAATGAAAACATTGCCTTAGGAGTTTGCGGTGCCCTCTTAAGGCGGTCCTCTCCGCTCCTTGTTTGCGCACTACCATCGAGGGATGGCAGCACCGCTGCGAAATTGTGTTCTTCATGTTTTTTTCCCCTCGGCGCTGGGGGCGGAGCATCCCGCTTGCGCATGTGTCGCAGATCGCAGTGGCTTTGGAGGAAATTGTCAGATGAGGCACAGTAAGCGGGTTTCGCCGCCGCGAAAATAGTGTCGCCGCTGGCATTTCCCGCCAAATTCCGGCTATTTACTTTTCATTGGTTCCGGACCGCCACGTGACCTTTCTCGATCATGATTGGCTGAGGCTCATTTCACCGGTGGATTCGCCCGCGTTCGTTTCTCCGAGGCGCCGACCCGTCTAACCGTTGTATAGCTGGCGTCTATGTGGGCAGACGGTGATTTCGTTTCGTGGATTTCGAAGATGTTCGAGGCATGGACGAACGCCTGAATGTAAGGTAAGCAGACAAACGTATGATGCATGTCAGTGATCAGACGTTTAATACTGTCGCCTAGCTGTGTGCATGGAGGTACAGGTTGGGACAAAAGTTTACGGAACACGCGAGCGGCGTACTTTTTCTTCGGTGCGACGCCCTAGCGGCCGGCGGAAGCGGGCGAGTTCACTGCTTCGGAGGGGTGGAAGCGTGCGCTGTTACCGACACACAGTGGTAACTCGTCGCTTGGGGGCTTGGGCGCTTGGGTGTGTCTGGGAAGTGGAAGCTACCGCTGTGTGTCGCTCACAGCGCACCCCTCCGAAACAGTGAACTCATCCACTTCCGGCGGCCGCTAGGGTGTCCACCAAAGAAAAAGTACGCCGCTCGCGTGTTCCGTAACCTTTTGTCCCAACCTGTACGCCTTGTCCCGTATTACATCACTTTCTGCCGGTTATCAGTCATGATCTGGTTGATGATTCTGCGTGGCGTTACAAATTGCGGTTTGTTCCGCTATTTGAATGTGTCTGATGTTTAGTACACTGGTGTGCATGAAAAGGAAAACAGCGTGCATCGCGTACGCCGGGCTCCTCGAATTTTGTCATTAGTCGACATTAGGCGCGTAACGATAGCATGTCTTACATAGCGTATTCAGCCAATTAACGTTGCCTGTGCTCGGGTTTACCATATCATTAACAGGTCCCTTTTTTTTTTTCATTCAGACACCGACAGCTGTTCGTGGCCCTGCGATCCGCGAGCATGTGGCCCCTGTCACCTGAAAATTCTACAGTTCTGCTGGGATGAAGCGGATGGCTTCTGCGACTCATCACAGCCTATATATGTGTATAATAATATCTACTTTCTCCAAACCGAATAGGTTCCCTTAAGGATTGTATAATATGATAGTCACGCTTTCTGTTGCTCGGCACTATTTATTCTTTATTTATTCCGCAGTATTCTGTAATAATCGTGTAGATTTACTTGCATTCAAATGTTGCTTCTTGTTTATATGTTTGCCGTGTCAATAAATTTGTACATGTGAATTCCTTCGTCTTCTGGATTTTAATTTTCTGCTTCCCGATAATATTAGCATACGGCCTGGCGAAGCGCTCGGAACAAGGGGGGGAGAGAATTCGAGTGAGATGGTATGGAGAAGGCACGTAGCGCACATGCGCAGTTCGATCAGCCAGCGCGCGCTTTTTGGCGGCGTTTTGCGGCTACTTTGTCGTGGTTCGTTACGGATCATCACGTGGTCAAGGTGGGGCGGTGGTTTTCGTGGCGAAACTGTGGAAGCTACAACTGTACTCCACTGAAATTGTCTTCTGTCTCTCGCGCGGCGGTCTTTCCGAAACCTTCGCTCGGAGGGAACGTGGCAACGAGGCTGGTTTCACACAAGTTTTCATGGGCCGAGCACGGACATATTTATGTGTATGGGGCTGCTCACACAACTGCTGCTCTCAATTCCATATGTTTCAATGAGATCCGTGTTGCGTCTGTGAGACGCACAGACGAGAAGCTCTCCTGACGCCGCTATTGCACCGAAACTTTTCTCGTTTCACTGGCGCCTTTTCGTTTTCTGCAATATGCAGTCCAAGTTTGGGGACTTCGATTTCGTCGGTCATCACGTCGTGCATGCGTCCAGCGTGTTACATCAACCCTGGGCTCGTAACTCAAGTTTCTGCTCTGCGCATCACATTCTCATCATGGTCATCATTACAGATCTCATAACCCCCCTGTGAGCCATGGGGTAGTGGTCCAATATTCTAGTGGGAAATTTCGTCGTGGCGTCATCATCATCACATATGTGTTGTTGTGGCTGTTTGCAGACTTGAAACTCTGGAGTTTGAATGATTCGGGAAAAGTTCTGATTTTTAGAGAGTGGAATGAGATGGTGACAGTATTAAGAGAGGGGGAATATACGCGTACCGCTGCTTCAACAAAGTGCAATAGCCTTGGTGGCCCTTTGAGAATCGTTCTTTCGAACACACGACCAGTAAGTGAACAATATTAGGGATCCCCTAGGCTTGAGATGTAGGGCTGTAGATAAAAAAAATCAAAAGCCAATTTTTTTATGCTTCGCTTTTTTTTTTTTTACCCGGCTTGCTCTCCTTTATGAAAGTGACGGTTTCCTCCTCGTAAGCGCGGAGCCATCGAGAGCAAGCGTGTTGCGGCCCGACCTTGAGCTATAATTCACGTATCGTTTGCTCCTACATTTGTCGATGCCCTTATTGTTTTTCGTGGCGGTGCGTGTTCGAGATGTGGCGTGTATGGCTCAACTGCTCCGATCGTCTCGGCTGGTTTGTCATCGCTTCGCAGCTTTGCTGACCGTTTCGCGAACGGCTTGAAGTGATAATCCATTTGGACTTGCTTACAGAATGAGGGACGCTAATTGGGGAGACGGAACTGAGCAAAACCGAACGACCAACTTGTGTCTGATCTTTCGTTGTTCTCAGTTTGAGTGATAACATTGTGCACATTTACAGCATGCGGATTAGGCGATACAAATCCATCAAGTAGCTATGCGTGGCGTATTACAGAGAAAGCATAGTATTCTGTACCTGTCTGCTGCAGTCCCAGTTGGAATCACACCTATATGGCTTTATGAGCAACGATAAAGGTAGGAAGGGACATAGTCGCCGGTCATGTCTCCTGTCTATGTTGGTATCCGGCTTTCGCTTCTAGTGCCCACGCGTTGGAGATAGCGAATTTGGGGAACCAAACCACCAGTCCATTCTGACTATGGCTGGAGACACGTACAGTACATGCTGCACAGCGGCGCACTATCGCTATGATTTCACGTGCCATGCGCCTCACCTCATTTTGAGTGTGCGTGCCTGTTGAAGAATAGTGGAACACAAAACAAATAAATAAAAAATAAAATGATGAAACGAAGCGGTCTTAATTCTTGCTTGACACATACACTCACGCACACACGTAATAATGGAATGACAATGGAATGGAAAGTTCACGGAATATGTGAACGTTTTCAAGTGCACTGGAAAATGGGTGAACACGAAGTAATCTTGTTCTTCCGTACTGTTTTTGCACTAATGAAAGGCATCAATGATTGATATGAGGAGGTTGAAGAGGTTGAAAAAAATAAGCCCACTTCTCATATGTAACCATAAAGGTCAGAATGGAAAAACAACAGGCGCCTGCGACAGATTTGTATCTGTTCCCGCGGACAGCTTCTGCTTTCAACAATGCATTTTCGAACGGTGTGCAGGGTGCCCTCTTCTATTCCATACATATTTTGATATTATTAAGTAATACTAATGGTTTCTTTTTCTTTCTTTCTTTTTTTGCCTTGAACCACCAGCAAAACTGTCTATATTGTGGTGAGATACAGTTGTACAAAGAAGTCAGGGTTGGACTTATCGCCACTCTGGAGTATCATTGTTCCAAGTCACCTCTGTGCAGTTTCACTCACTTCGTGTGGATGGAAAAAGTGACCGCCACAAACGACAGCATAAATCTCGATTTTGTTAGAGGATGCCTTTCCATCGGGATCGGGTACACGCAGGCTCAAGAACTAACAGCATCAGTCGGCCTCCCATTCCTGTCGCGTAAGCTCTACCAGAAATGTGAGAAGAAAGTTGGGGAAAACCTTCAATCAGCGGCATTAGCCTCCATGAAGAGAGCCGCGGCCGAAGAGGTTGAGCTTGCCAAACAACGGAAGGAGTGTCGCGATCCCGACGGCTTTTGGAACATCCCAGTCATTGTAGTTGGAGGATGGATGGAGCAAGCGATCTTTCGGCCATGGGTACAATGCGAATAGCGGAGTGGCTGTCATTGTCGGTCGTTACACGCGTAAGATTCGCTACATCGGAGTACGCAACAAGTTCTGCACAACTTGTCGACGCGCTGAGTCGGAGAATAAAGAGCCTCTACCACACTCGTGTTCTTGCAACTGGAAATCGTCTTCAACGTCCATGGAGCGAGACATTATTGTACAGGGATTCAAAGAAAGTGATGAAATGTACGGCCTTAGGTACACTACATTGATTGGATACGGAGATAGCAGTGTTTTCGTTGCAGTCCAGGAACAGGTTCTTTACGGCCGTTCAGTGAGAAAGGTAGAATGCGTCAATCACATGGTAAAAAACTATACCAAACGGCTGTATAACCTAGCAAAGGATACTAAAACATTCGCCACAGCTGAGGGCAAAGACGCCAGGAAGCTATTGTGTACCGCTAACATCAAAGCCCTAAAAGGTCTTGCCAGATCCGCAATAAGACGGCATGCACAAGAGAACACTGCAGTATATCGCCTGCTGCGGTCAGTAGCCTGCGCCTTCAACTGAAGAACGGCCCATGCCACGTATTTGGTATCCACAGCTGCTGTCCAAGCGAGCACTGCTCCGTCAAGAGAGGCGATGCTGTGGAACTTGAAAGCAGAACGGAAAAGTGCAATCTTCTTCTGAGATCCAACATGATGACTGAAATCCAGAAAGCAATAGACCTACTCGCAGACAGATCCGATATGCTGCTCCTCGACGCAACAAGTAATGCCGCTGAGACCTACATGAGCATGGAGGCGCGTAAGGTCGGTGGCAAACGCGTTGACTATGCAAAGGCTAAAAGTTACGGTAACAGATGTCGCGTCGCAGCACTTGCATACAACATGAGAAGTGCAAGATGGCACGACTTCTATCTGCGCAAGTTCGTCGCGAAAAGTCCATCATCCGCTCTGAATAAACTAATAACATCAAGACAAAAGCGCAAAGAACGAAAATGCAAAAGAGCGTTGCGGTTCGACAAGGCTCCAATGTCGAGAACACCCAAATTCGCAAGCACCGTTGAAGACATGGACTATGGAGGACAGTCTCAAAGACCAGATCTGGACAGGACAATTTTTATTGAGAAAGCTAAATACCTTGTGCGTGGCATACAGTTGACCAGCCAGGAATCTGACCTCCTGCAGAAGTCTACACTAGAACAGAACAAGTGTGACCTATGGCACTCACAAAGAAAGATGAGGATCCCATCAACCTCAATACATAGTATATGTCGCCATATAGAAAAACATTCAAGCACTCTTCTTTAGTGAAGGCCATAATGTATCCCAAGTCGTTCCGCAGCAAAGATTGTCAGTACGGCATCGACCACGAGGAAGACGCAGCATCAGCATTCCAAGCGAGATACCCGAACGTTGAAGTGAAAAAGTGTGGCCTTTCGTCGACCCTGATATACCCTACGTATTGCCACGTATCATCTTTGAAGCGGCTACACGGAACAGTAACAGCAGACGGCGAGGCGTCGAACGACGGGCTGAAATCCACGACACGTCGCGCTACTTGGAAAGCGATCCCTCCAGAAGCATCTGCTCCTTCGCTAGCATCAATCCCAAGGACGGGCCGGCGATCTTGGAGAAGCTTCGGTATTTCCTCCTCTCCACCGATGCGGCTTTCTACAATGTTCACCGCTCTGTATAAAAGCTTGTGAGCTCCCAGTCGGAGCGTTATTCTTTATCTTAGTTCTGTTTAAGAGTTATTCCTCTGGTATTAATCAGCTAAGCCGCTTAATAAAGCGTTCGCCGATTATTCGCCGTCTCGCTCGTCTGTTTTCATCCGTGACATATCTGGTGGAGGTGCGGGGCAACGATCCCCGTACCTCTCGCAAGCCAAGCGAGAGCTCTACCATCTGAGCTACACCCCCCCCCCCCCCCCCCACCGCAGCGTCGACACGTCGTAACACCGACTGTCCGATGCACGGAAGTCAAACAAGTGCGCGACATCCAGTACGTCGTCAGCTTCTTGCTTCAGCGGCCCGACCTTGAGATTGATGGGAGCGAAGGAGCAGATGCTTCTGGAGGGATCGATTTCCAAGTAGCGCGACGTGTCGTGGATTTCAGCCCGTCGTTCTGCCGAACTGCCCACGTGACGTCATCCTCGGAATGGACTTTCTACTAGAACATAAAGCGGTCATCGACTTCACCAACGGAGTAATTTCCTTAGAGACGCCAGAAGGGGAAGACGACGATAATGCGTGGCTGACGCGTATAAGCCCGGAGAAGCGCACAAATACGCATGTGGCAACTATAGCAAGCCAGCGGGTTAACCTTCCTCCCTTGTCATCACGTATTATTACTGCTGTGAGTGATACAGCCCCGAATGGCTGTCTGTTGGCCGAAGGAAACATTCATCTCCTCCTACAACGCGGCATCGGGATAGCAAGAGGAATTGTGCCTGTCAGAGACGGAAAAATGCAGCTACTGATTACGAACTTTAGCCAGGAACCGCAGCACCTTACGAGTGGCACAAAAATAGCTGTCCTTGCGGACGATTATATCACCACAAGTATTTGTCTCCTGGACAGTGCACGCACCGACTGCGCCACAGAACACCACGACCGCCCGTTCAACGTAAACCCTCAACTAACTGCGGCGCAGAAGCACACCCTTCTGCAAGTACTACAGGCTTTCTGCGACTGTTTCGCCACTTCGTCCAAAGTGCGACAGACGACAGTAGGAAAGCCGCGTCGGTGGAGAGAAGGAAATACCGAAGCTTCTCCAAGGTCGCCGGCCCGTCCTTGAGATTGATGCGAGCGAAGGAGCAGATGTTTCTGAAGGGATCGCTTTCCAAGTAGCGCGACGTGTCGTGGATTTCAGCCCGTCGTTCGACGCCTCGCCGTCTGCTGTTACTGTTCCGTGTCGATGACCGCTTTATGTTCTAGTAGAAAGTCCATTTCGAGGATGACGTCACGTGGGCAGTTCGGCAGGACGACGAAGCTGACGACGTACTGGATGTCGCGCACTTGTTTGACTTCCGTGCATCGGACAGTCGGTGTTACGACGTGTCGACCAGCAGTCCTGATGTCAGACTCATCCAACTCGTTTGCACCTTGCGAAGCTTCTTAGGCAACGTAGCACTTATAACAGAGTCGTCGGCGCCGGTAGTACTCGTGAAGAAAAAAGACGGAACACCCAGGTTCTGCAGGAACCTCAGCACCTCACAAGTGGCACAAAAATAGCTGTCCTTGTGGACGATTATATCACCACAAGTATTTGTCTCCTGGACAGTGCACGCACCGACTACGCCACAGAACATCACGACCGCCCGTTCAACGTAAACCCTCAACTAACTGTGGCGCAGAAGTACACCCTTCTGCAAGTACTACAGGCTTTCAGCGACTGTTTCGCCACTTCGTCCAAAGTGCGACAGACGACGGTAGGAAAGCCGCGTCGGTGGAGAGAAGGAAATACCGAAGCTTCTCCAAGGTCGCCGACCCGTCCTTGAGATTGATGCGAGCGAAGGAGCAGATGCTTCTGGAGGGATCGCTTTCCAAGTAGCGCGACATGTCGTGGATTTCAGCCCGTCGTTGGACGCCTCGCCGTCTGCTGTTACTGTTCCGTGTAGTCGCTTCAAAGATGATACGTGGCAGTATGCACCACTCCTGACAGCCTTATCGACAACGACGGAATCCTCGAAATAAAATGCCCTGCAACAGCACGGAATTACATGACCATCGCAGAAACCGCTCGCAACCATTCCATTGGCGTAAAAATATCGAAAGACGGCAGCTTATATTTTCCAGAATCGCACAAGTACTTCTATCAAATACAAGCTCAGCTAAGCATTGCGAAGAGGAGCTACTGCAAACTCGCAGTGTGGTCGTCGACGGACCTGCAAGTTGTAACCATCAAGAGGAACCTTGCGTTCTGGCAAAAAATATTGTCTGACATTAGGAACTTTTATGTAGGATACATGATTCCTGAGCTAGTTGATCCACGAGACACATGGAACTACGGGATAAAGCAGTGGACATGAGCCAACTGGACGAACTATTTAAATTCTGCGGCAACTTCATCATCCTGGCAAGCTGCATAAGAATGCTATTCGTGTGCAGTGAGTGTAGATATCGTGTGTGTATACAGTCAGTCCAGACTTGTATATATTTGGAGTACTGTATTTAAAATACTGTCTTTCAAATACAATTAGCGGTATTTTGGCACTCTACTTAATACGTTTTGTTTTGTGTATTTGTACGCTATTTAAAATGCATTTTATGGTATTTTCTACTCAATACCCTAATCACATATTTTTGATCTCCCTCTCAAACTTTCTGTGTCTCGTCTTTCCATTATCTTGCTTGTTCAGTGGAAATTTCCTGAGTCCCTCGGACTTGACCCGGACATTGGCCCTTCTTGGAAGTCTCCGTTTAGAGATCTTGCCCTGTGTGTACTAATCCTTGGCCAGTGAGGGTTCAATTATGTGTGCCCTGACGCGGTGACGCCGAATTCTGACCTCGCCGAGCAGGGACCTGCTAGAAGTTGGCTTTGTTTTGGGTCACATATACTTAGTGGAGTTATGTGGTACCTGTTTGTTATCTTTTTGAGACTTGTGTTGAGATGACTTCTATCACACAGCGGCGGCTAGCGTAGTGCGCGGGGTTTAGGTGATTCATGTCACATAGCAGCGACTTGCCGCATTGACCAGTGACTTTTTGCGTTCAAGGATAAATAGTATCTTAATTGTATTTCAATACCATTTGAAGTATTTTACTCTATCTTAATTACTTCAATTTTCATGTACGAGTGCTTATAGTCTATCTTAATCAGAATCTAACGTTAGTATTTATTATATTTTCTTAAATACATTTTTGAGTATCTTGTACACGTCTGACTCAGTCTACATGCAATGCAATCCCGGACTATGCGCAACTTCATACGCTCCTGTTGGTGAGCGCATTGCGGAAGCAATCGGACTGTGCACGGCTGGCGCTTCCCTTTCATTCTTTTTGCAAGAAATATATCCGCCCCCCCCCCCATCCCCCATCGAAATGTTGTGCAAATGACACCATGGGGATAGGGTGACGGCAGGATTATCCCCATGACTTGCCTGCGTCTGTTATTTTACGTATCATAATCGTACAAATCAACTTAAGTTCACGGCCGAAAATATGATGTGCTGTACCATCGGTGCAAGCACGCGAATAACTGTGGATAAAGCCGTGTGGTTGGTCTCACACAAATCCTGTAGCTAGACCCGGAAAAACTCAACGGACATCCATAACGAGCAAGACGCAAGCAAGATCAACCGTCAAGATCAACGTTAATAACAGTAGCTGGATATTTTGTACCTCTTGTACTTACGGTCACCTGCATGAATGTTAGTTATGGTCACCTGTGTGTCCTTGCTGCAACTAAGCACAACTGAATAACGTACACTTCTCTGTGCAGATAAACAGTCCAGTTGATTGACTTTTATTTTGTCCTCTTGACAACTCGTACACACTCCCACACTTAGGGATGACTCAGAGTACATAGAAATGACACTAAGGAACGAAGAGAAACACATGCACGATAAAATTCCATAAATAGATGGTCTGATTTATGACGGACAGAACCTGCTGTTGCATATGAGGATCAGCCGCACACGGCGTTCGAAAAGACCTCATGAGTGGAATGGTACACAATTCGCGCATCTTTCCGACAAACTTGTTCAAAATCAAGACACGTGTTCTCGTTCTCAAGCCACATTTCACGGGGGCTCTGCCCGTAGCGGCCACCTAGTAACATCTTCGGCATCTCAACATGCACACCTCATGTTATCATTTCTGCACTTCTGTTGGTTGCATGACATGTCAGCACATCTTGACCAAGCCAGATTCAGGTATGAATACTGAAAAATATCTGTCCTTCGCTCCATATTTGGGCTGAAGCCTACACTAGGTCGTGAACCAGTGTAATTAAACAAGTGCACCCCCGAAAACAACACGCACCTGACACACAGAAAGCAGAAGACGTACCTTCTCTTAAACACCTATTTGTATTGTGCACGGAAAGTGATTACGCCAATTTATGTCCTACTGATTGCAGCCGAAGTCGCAATACAGGTCATGCGTGCGGAATATCGATGCACGACACTGACGCAGGCAAAGTGATCTTGGATCCTCTTCCGAGCAACGAATTTTGGCGCATACAACTCACTTCGTTCGGCAGAAAGTGGGCGGACCTGCTGTTCGGTCTTGGTTATTAATCAGCTTTCACCACGATAAGACACGTGTCGTTCTGGCCCGTCGCGGAGGCAGGTTGAAACAACAACCTCGCGCAATGCTCCTAGCCGTTTGCCTTCCCTCTCGCTCTCGCTCCTCTCATCTCGATGTATCCCTCTCTCCCGGAGCGGAAGCCCATTGCGGTGGCAGCACAATGCAATCTAGGCTAGCAGAAGACAAATGGCCACACTTTTGTCCAGTTCATCTCGAATAATACGAAGGTTAACGCTGCAACTTAGCTTGTACTGTCATCAGAGGACACAGATGCACGTCCTGACATATTTTTCAGGCATTTATTTCGTCGCTGAGAGATCTGAGGAAGTGTACTCTGCTGCTCCGATAGGACTCCATGTATTCGCATTCACAGAAACACAAAATCGTATAAATTCGCCTATTTGCTGTGTTCCGATAAAAAATATGTCAGGACGTGCAGAATTTACCCATGTATTACCAGCTCGGCGTACTGCTTCGTTACTGCAGCAGTTTTCGAGATGAACTGGACAAAGCAATGCCCATAGAGAATACATTGGGGTCACTCCGCCTTAAGGAGTGCCCTTCAGCATATGCTATATTGCAATTGATTTGATCTCGCTAAAAGTGATATGTATATATTTTTTAAATGTGTTCGCATTTAGCTGGGACACCCTGTGCCCTGTGGACCTTACACTGCCAAAGTGGTTGACATCACTTGCATCTTTGCCTACTGCCTTCAGCAGCCCTTGTAAGACATACGACATTTCAAAACCCTTAGCAACTCCCAGGTCGAAGCTGATGTCATGGTGTCAGTGGACGTCGGTGGGCCATTCCGAGGTCCTGGACAAGGCTTGGCCACCCTCTAAGTCCACCAAACATACTCCGGAAACTCCTCTGTAGAAATCGTCGAACAAAATTGTTCTTCATGTTGCCCGAAGGTGTCCTTGCATCTGCTCACTCACACCCTGCTTTTGGCCATCCGTACTGTTGTTGCGCTTCTCAAATTTTAATTTGGTCACGTATACAGATCATGAGGCGTCAAGATTTAATTGTGAAACGACCACTGTAGAAGCTTTTGCTGAGAGCCTCTTCAATGTCCCCGCCAATACCATCACGGAGACCCTTTCCATGGAATGTCCAAAAAATGCGATCAAGCGAGTATTCCAAAGTGGTACACGTGGTAACAGAGATGTACGAGGGTTTTTTTTTCTTTTTCTTTCATATATTGTGATTCTGCACGATATATGCAGTAAAACTTAGGGAGAAAACAAGAACCAAAGGTGGAATATTCAAGTGTACGCTATTTTTCTCCAGTAGATCGGCGATAGTAAAACCCTTGTCTGCCATGACAGAGTCACCATCTTCGAATGGCAGCTCAAGAAACCCACTTCTTATTACGCACTCTCTGTCAGACGTGCACCCAGTGAAAAGTTGACACGAAAGTTACCAGCGCATTTGGGGATATTCCAACGACTCCCTTGAACGTGTTCGCACTCTTGATGTCGATTACGTGCTAGATTGAAGAGCTAATGAGCTTGCAACTTCACACCTGACCTCTGTTGCATCTAGGATGACCCTCGTGGTTGCATACTTTTCCTTGAATGCGGTGGGCATGGTGGTGTTCACTACAGAGCGAGGCTGCCATAGTCGCAACGTTAGTAGCTTCAAGTAGCATAAAATTAAGCCACGATACGCAAATGCGAGATACTGTCGACTGAGAGACTCCAAAGCAGTCTGCCAAGTCTTGTTCAAAGAAGCTGAAGTGGAGCCGTACAAGCACAAGGAACAACTCATTCTTTGTTGAAAGCTTCCGCATCCTGCCACATCCTGCCTGTGGTGGAGTGTTCCCTGGCTTTTTCTGCCGTGCAATGTTGGAGCCATTTTCCCCAGGGTCGAGATAGTCATGAAGAGCGTCAAAAATTTCTAGGGCTGGCAAGCCAGTGTAGAACTGAGTTCTTTCACCAAAGAACACAGAGAATGTACATCCACTGCTTTTGTGCAGTTGTCGTGTTCCTTTTCAAGCTGTATGAGTTGAATCTCAACCTTCTGCTTCTCTTGAAGTATCTACTTCACCCGTTCGTTTGCATGGCGCAGCTGACTTCAAAATTCGAACTTATTCGTCTTTCTCCGCAAATTGCCTCGTCAGTAACTCCGCAGTCGTACCTCTATCGCAGCTGCAGGTGTCATTTTGAGGTTCTTACGCCTCCATGGGCTCGGGATCTTCCAAAGGTGACGAGCTCACGTGTCTGCATCCCTGAGCAGCAATGGCACCGAGATTTGACGCACTGCTACAGATGCCAGTGTTGTTATCTTCACTTGTTGCAACTGGTGCTGGCACACAGTTACCCCTGCTGTCGCCAACTTCACTTGTTCCTACAGCTGCTGGCACAGACAGAGCTGCCGCGGCGTAGCACGGCACTGCGGTTTGTTTCAGGCGGCGGTATCTATTTGCCACATCTGTGAGAAAGCCTGACGACAAAAAGTGCTTGGGGCAGACAAATGTTGTCTTCTTGATTTCCAATGACACATTCTCGTTGCGTAGTTTCAGAGCCTTTCTTCACAATGCCCTCCAATTTTCATCGTTCGGGAACCGGTAAAACGAAACCTGCGGAGCAAACAAACGAAATCGCATTAACCTGCGACACACCTTGCATTTTGAGACTCACCTTATTTCCTGCCGCATCTCGATAACCTAACTGTCTGCATCCAGACACGCAAAACTGCGAAGTCATTTCTTAATAAGCATATCACACCGTGCCAACAATCCGAGCGTCCGGCCGTCCGGATCATACGTACAATGGCGGAATGAGAGAACTTCGCGCAAACGACGACAGGTGGCGTTTCCATTTTGCATATAGTCTATCGCTTGCTTAATTGCGAAACTTCACTCTCGAATCGTACCGCTGCATCACTTGCTGCTTGTGCAGTCACACACTACGCACATATCTCTCTATCGAATGGCTGTGCCAGGATTGTTCCACGAACTGACGGCAACGGCATGGTATTGTATACACACTGTAAGCGCGTACGTAAGATTATGCATGAATGACAACCCTAGTGGCAGATACCTGATGAACGTATTTGCCGAAATTATACGTTTATACGTTGTCGAGAGAGCATTCACCAGATACTTACATGAGGGCATACATGGCTTTTGAGAGCTCAAGAGCAGAACAAAACGAAAGAAGGAAAAAATAAGGGCGTAATACATTGCACAGTACAAGAACTCAGTGAAAGTGCAATTATCAGGGATATCTTTGCATCTCACTTCTGCTGGTTCACAAGACAAATGCAGTCATGCCAGTGATTTATCCAGACCCCACTACAACCCCCTAACACCCCCCAAATGTTCAGTGACACCACCATTACTTATTCACCAGTGTACCCCCTACAGGGGGTGCCCTTGCGATTTCAGCTTCAGACACATATCGGTAATGGTAGGTTAAGCTGTAATGACATAACTATAATAATGACCCCCCCTCCAATTTTTTTAACACCCCTCCGTGCTTGGGATTCTGGCTAAACCACTGAGTCATGCCACAACACATTAACCAACCACTAAAAAAAATGATGATACATCACCTGGCCATGTCATTATGACATCTGGATCCGGATATTGGTTTCAGCAGCCAAGTTACTGGTATCAATGCACATATAATATAATGGTATATATATATATATAATCACGGTCCTTCAATACTCTTTCTGGTCAGGAAACTCCGCTGGAATACAATAGACTAGGTCACTTAGGGACAATTGCTCCCGCTTGGGGTGATCGCGTCGTTCGGGGGGAGACACCCTCGTGGAGCAGACGACGTTTCCGCAGCACTGCGTGTTTTCAGGGAATATTTGATAGGCTACTTTTTAAAGTTCATTTCGTGTTTATAGCAGAAACAATTAATTGTCGAAACGATTCATGATTTGAGCCGGCACATTTCAGTTGAGTGAACGTAAATTTGCAGATTTGCCGCGTATATTGCAACTTTCGTTGTTGTGTTTCTTTGACACGGAAAATTTTAATTTTGCTCTCATTCGGGGCTCTCAATGATGGTCGTGAAACATATGATTGCATTTCGTTGCACAATCACTCAATCCAGTGATATATTGTAAGCTACTGACGCTTTCCGTAGTAATTGTGTGAGGGCGAAACTTTCCAGACGCGTGATTTTCTTGTTTCCTTCGTAGCAGTTTGTTGTAAATTGAACGGAGATAAAATGACGAGGTGATTCTATTTCAGCGCAGACAGATAAGACTTGAAGTACGTATAGAAATCCTGTATTTTAATCATCTAAAATGATCTCTGGCGGTATGAGAGCCGAGGGATACACATGCTATAAATCGTATGGCTCGATCGTTTTCGGCGAGGAAATAGAGACTTTTAGTACATCGTACGCAAAGGCGATAGCGTGCGTAACAGATAGCGTTGGTGGTTCTGCACACTACGCGAAGCTCTCTTTCTGTTATGGGCGTGCGCAGAACCATCAACGCTATCCCTTACGTACGCAAAGGCGATAACGTACGATATACTAAAACTCTCTATTATGCTTATATTGTTTTTGATGTGGCAGTGCCATGCACAAGGTTTAACGCATCGTAGATAGCGTAGATATCAATTTTTACACACTTTGGGAAGAGATGATGGAAAAAGATATACTCGCATGGCAGAAAGAGATCGTTCTGTAGAATCACAGCCGTTGTTTTAGCCGTGTATGCGTTTAGTATGATTTATGTCAAGCATCGCCTTAGAAAGAGTCTTTTAAACGACAGCGGTGCTTTGCCTCGCAAATATGGACACACCGAAGCAGCCCAAATAATTACTTCACGCAATTAGATCACACTCGTTAGGACAGTTAATCAGCTAGTGATGTAAGCTTAATCAATTAAGTTACCTGGAAATTGGTAACACCTCCTTGAGACACAGGACTTATCTCTTTTTGAAGTACAGCCCTTATATGTTTGTTTGCTTCTTCCTTTATTTGTTCTGATTATTTGCAGGCGCGGTTGTGCCAAACTGAATGTCGTTCTCCAGCACTCACATGTTTTTGTTGAATACAACTGCAGCGTGAGAAAAGCTGCTTGGGGACGGGGTCCTGCTATCCAGTGCTGACTTTGTCATGCTCGTTATATAGAGCATGTTCCAAAAAATGCAGCTCCACGTATGGTCTTCAGATTGCAACAGGACTATTTGGAGCTTGAAACAGTTGTGATTTTGTCATTTTGGCCCTCGTGTACCCAGTCTGTGAAACGCAAACAAAAAAGTCTAACACGATATGCTTTTGTAATGAAGATCACTGATGATGAGTAAAGAGAATATACGAGTTCAAGTTTATTCAATATTTTATATCATTCATTATATTATTCAACATTTTATGTCAAGTTTATTCAAGTTCAAGATTTATTTATTGCGCTTATGCGTTTCAGGATACAATGAACGTGCAGGGAGGTCGCAAAAGACTACATTTATTGTTTTGTGACCTTGCTACAATGGCAATATATATTTTAGGAATGACAATGGTCAGGTACGCTCTCCAAATTTGTAGCACTCAATGTTAGGTTGGAATGAGCAATGAATAGCAACTTCCCTCCTGATATTTTCTCATATATGCTAAATTTTAAATTTAATGTGATCAAATATGTGATAATATAATAATAATATATAAGAATATAATATGTGATAAATGAATGTGATCAACAGTAGATGTAAACAACATGAGTAGCCAGAGAAGTGCATTCTCAATAAATAATTTTCTTCTTATAGCATATATGTGCATGCCTATTAACTGAAACAATTATCACAGTTCCCTGACAAGTTTTAATTTCTGAGAGTGTACTGTAGAGGCTGCTTAGATCTACAACAGTTCATACAAGGTATTATATACTGTGAATGCCTTTAAAAATCACATGTGACACATATGCCTTTACTTTCTGGAGGTGCTGTGGTAGTCAAAGTTTGTGGGCATTACGCAGGTTCTGCACCCATTTCTTGAGTATGCCGAGGCAGCTGTGAAGTAACCTGCATTGATGATGATTATTCCAATTTTTATGGTGAATCAACAACAAAGGAAATAATACATCAGAACATTGGTTTGGGTGCAACCAGTTAAAAATGAATATGTTGTTTAATAAATGCATTGGACAAATGTTAAAACACGAGTTTAAAACATGGTTTAAAATCCCTGTATCTTCTAAAAATTAAAAAGATTAAAAACTATTCTAAAAAGAATATGGGGAGCTCTTCTAAAAAGAATTATAATCTCTAATTATTATATTGCTGGGTGAAGGAGCCTAAGGCGTGTTTCTGAGGTGAATATGTAAGAAAATATGCAAAACTGAGAGAGGCTAACCACAGTGCGTGCACTGAGGTTGTTCCTTCCTGTAAAGTAGAAACCAGTGGATGAGGAACGTGATACTTACCTGTACACCCAGCCGTATCACACTGCACAGATTATTCACTGGGTAGCCCTCATGGCGAAACCTGTATTGAGAGACCACTTTTGCCTTAAAAACTGCTACAAATAGCACTACACGCTACAAATTATTACTATCGTAACAAGCTGACGATACAGCTCAGACACAAAGGCGTTATTCAAGTCGCGCCACACCACCGTTACGTAAGATTCTTTGTCACAAATCAAACCAAGGCACAAAACAATACCAATACAGGAAAAAGGTGACAATCGTGGTCTCATTATGACGTAATACCGAACTTGTGCGTGAAGGTAATTCAAAGAAATTTATGTGGCACTTGCTTCCTCAGAGAACACCGTGTACCATGGTAGCAATGCATGCATAAAAGCGCTCGAGTGCTCGCACATATATTGATGACAACACTACCTGTGTAGTGTAATATGTTCTTTCAAGCATATTATGCACTCAAACTGTATTTGCCGCCGGGTAAAATGCAAGCGTGCTCGATTGAACGTCGGAAGAGCGATCAAGCAACCTGCATCCAGTGCTCGTTTTGGGCAAAAAAACACTTCATAATGGTCAACTAAATATACAGAATGGACGCCTATTTATTCCTCGATAACGAGTGGCTCACCTGTATAAATTTAGGCCCTATAACCTTACCAGTACGGTTGGTACGACCGTAATTGCAAGAAGTTGCCATGATCCCCATGATCGCTGTGGCGACTGTTGTGGGTACAGTAAGATGGCGGCCGGTTTCTTCACGCTCGCGCTCCCTATCCGCGATCCAGCCTTTTACAATCGAGATCAGTGAACTGGACTGGACTGTAACTACTGTACTGTAACTGCTTTAGATACAAGAAAGTAGATGGCGGCGCTGTCGTTGCGCCATTTCCCCGCCTCCCTCCGGACGGTGACAAGCGTTTGCCGGGAGGAATGCACCTCCACCCGACTGGACATTGTGTATGACGTCATGCTCAAACCTCACTGGAGAAAATCGCCGGCAGCGTCGTCTGCTGCATGGTCCGCTGCCGGCACAGTTCCCTTAGAAGTCGGCCCAGGACGCACATTCCCCCAGGGCGTGAGTCGTGACGTTGCCCACATACGTGAGGCCGACAACGGCAAGCCCTATCACCACCACCACCACCACCACCACCATGGTCCGCTGCCTGTTTAGCTCCGTGTCCCGCTTGTTTGTGTAATTGGTGTGTGAACCACGTTGTTTCAGGATTGTGTCGAAGTTTTCCAGTGTAGGAGCGGGGAAAAGGGTGCTCAAGTCGCAAAAGTCATGCAGGATTGGGAATCACTGCTTCGCTTCGATGTGTGTAACACGAGAGGAAGGAACCGCTGGTGCACGAGTGAAGGTGCGGCAACAGCACACAAGACATAGTGTTGGCCCACACTGTTTTCAGCTGTCACCCAACGAAAAGCAAGGACTGCAGGTATGGTGTGCTGCAGTGACAGAGTGTATTTCATATTATAAAACAACACGTACATAGGGTCTGACTCTGACCATTCAGCCGATGCCACCCTGTCCATCAACAATTAATTCCTGCGAATAACGATAATTTATTGTGAGACGATGGAGAATAACGTGTGTTTATCGTGTACCCTTTTTGAGTGCATACTGTTTGAGCCTAAGGGTCATACTATACCGACATTCATTCCACCGTAACCGTTACCCTCGTATAGTATCCATGACATGGCTTCAGAGCACACGACGTCTGTTTCGTTCGCCTATCCGTAGTCCAAACCGGCGAAGTTTTTTTCTTGGACCGAAAACCGTTAAATATATTTTTCGGTTTCCCTCCTGAGCGAAAAAAACGTATACGGTTTCGATTCCGTTCTGGTTCGCACCAAAATAGCGTTTTTTTTTGTTTGTTTTTTTTTGTTTGTTTTTTTGTTTTCGGTTCACTCCGACACCCTGACGTACACAGGATGACATTAATATTGCTCCAGAATTTGCTTGAAGAAGCCTGATAATGTCGGACTGCCTCTGGCAAGGACTGCCACTGTGCCACTGGGAACTGGAGCTCAGTGGCTGCAAGATGAAAAAAATTGGTATCAGATATACAGTTACGCATGTGAAAGTTGCAATGTAAATAGAAAGAATAAAGGTGCTATTGAACGCGAAAAATAAGAACGGATGGTAGGGTTGCGAGAAGCTCGCAGCTATGGGGTGTGATGAACGACCTTAGTACAAAAAATACCTTTTATTGCGCTACTTCACAATGATATATTCATACCGATTAGCCTGACAATCTTGGCTTTGGCGCTACGTACAGAACAGCTACTAAGTCAACGCGTCGGACGAAACTTGTCGAGCGAAATCAATAAGAATCAGACTTACAGTAGCGTCATACCTTTATATAGTACGACGTGAACGGGTATTTAATCATAACGTTTAGATGATATTGTTTCACGAAAAGAAATATAGTCTACCATCGTATCTGCAAAGCTATGCTGTCTGTCTCGGTCACCGCGTATTCCGGTAACTGTTAAGCAACTTATTCACAATACACGAAGTGAGTGCGGTGTTGTAAGGCAACAAGCAACGACAAATGACTTACCTCTTGGCAGTCGTAGACCAGGGGGCTTAATCGTTTCACACGTTCAACTTAACGGCACGAGACAGCTGAAGGAATCGTTCAGGCTAACGAAACGAGCAACTTTATCGACGCTTTGCGTGGTCGCAATTTGTGCTCCTCGTGAAGCTTCTTCTTTGTGGTTATTTTGCACGTTGCGAGCGCTCACGTGTTGTGATGTCACCAGTGAAGTGCAGCTGTAGCTTCCACAGTTTCGCCACGAAAACCACCGCCCCCCTTGACCACGTGATCATCCGTAACGAATCACGACAAAATAGCCGGAAAACGGCGCCAAAGAGCGCGCGCTGGCTGATCGAACTGCGCATGTGCGCTGCGTGCCCTCTCCACACCCTCTCACTCATCTTCCCCCCCCCTTTGTTCCGAGCGCTTCGCCAGGTGCCAGGTCATCTGCTAATATTATCGGGAAGCAGAAAATGAAAATCCAGAAGACGAAGGAATTCACATGTACAAATTTATTGACACGGTAAACAATACACAAGAAGCAACATTTGAATGCAATATTACAGAATACTGCAGGATAAACAGAGAATAAATAGTGACGAGCAACAGAAAGCGTGACTATCATATTATACAATCCTTAAGGGAACCTATTCGGTTTGGAGAAAGTAGATATTATTATACATATCTATAGCACGTGATGAGTCGCAGAAGCCATCCGCTTCATCCCAGCACAACTGTCGAATTTTCTGGTGACAGGGGCCACATGCTCGCGGATCGCAGGGCCACGAACAGCTGTCGGTGTCTGAATGAAAAAACAAAAAAACAAGGGAACCTGTTAATAATATGGTAAACCCGAGCACAGGCAACGTTAATTGACTGAATACGCTCTGTAAGACATGCCAGCGTTACGCGTCTAATGCCAAAATTGGAGGAGCCCTGCGTACGCGATGCACGCTGTTTTCCTTTTCATGCACACCAGTGTATTAAACATCAGACACATTCAAACAGCGGAACAAAACGCAAGAAGCAACGCCACGCAGAATCATCAAGCAGATCATGACTGATAACCGGCAGAAAGTGATGTAATACGGGGCAAGGTGCACACAGTTAGGCGACAGTATTAAACGTCTGATCACTGACATGCATCATACGTTTGTCTGCTTACCTTTCATTCAGGCGTTCGTCCATGGCTCGAAGATCTTCGAAATCCACGAAACGAAATCACCGCCTGCTCACATTCGTAGACGCGAGCTACACAACGGTCAGACGGGTCGTGGAGTGGAGTATCGTTGAGGAAGAGTGAGAGGTCTGCCTATCAGAGAGATGGCATGTTTCTCACTGTGGAGAAAGAGGGGGGATGTAAGGGGAAGAAAAGGAAAAGAAGTGGGAGTGGGAGGTAGAATGTCGTTAAGTCTGTAGGTCACATGAAATACACTGGAGAGAGTCCTTGAGGCGGAGAAGAAGACCTGTTGATGGCAGGAATACAGGATAAAGAAGGACAGGCAGCCTGTCAAACTCCCTGCAAGGGGGATAGGCTGGTCGCATGGTCCTTCGAGGATGAGGGAAGTCGGTAACTGTAGGAAACCAGGAGGCCCTCTGGATGGGCAGAAGTTGCTGAGACCCTTTCGGGATATGTGGTCAGTTGTATTACAAGCGTTGATCCAGCTGAGTGAGCCTCAGGAATTTGAGAAGCTCACTTTGTAGGATTTTTCTTGAGCGCACTGGGCCCGTCGGGTAGAGAATGTTGACAGGGCTGCGGTCGCGGATGCCTGCAGCTTGTAAGCGTTGATGTAGCTGAGCCCTTGCAGCTGAAGTGGCGTGGCAGCGGTCAATTAGGTGTGGAATGGTTTCAGGAACCCTACAGGTAGGGCAGAAAGGGTCCGGGGCATTGCCTTGTTGGTAGAGGTGTGCTTTGGTGCGTCCGCAGGAAGAACGTATCCGTAGGAGAAGTGAAGCCTCCCTACGGGAAAGGCCAGAGGTGATACAGAGAGGGGGGGCTGTACCCTCGGCTGTGTGCTTTTCCGGATGAAAATTCCAGAGGTGAAGATAGATACTCTTCTTTATTTGGGAGATGGTAGCTGGAGCTTTGTGTTCAGGTGTGAGCTTCGTTGCCTCTTTGGAGAGTCTGTCAGCCTCTTCATTCCCAGGTATGCCTCTATGAGAGGGAATCCATTGAAGGCAGATACGCTTGTTGCTCAGCAGGAGGGACTGAAGCTTGCGATGGACGCGGTCAGCTATGATGCAACGGTCATAGCGGTTGCTGATCCTGGAGAGGGCTCCTCTGGAGTCAGAAAGGATGACTGCTCTTCTGATGTCTGAATCCTCTATAGCTTGTAGAGCAATGTATATAGCCAGCAATTCTGCTTCGGTGGACGAGTGAGCCCCTATGATAGGGCGGGCTTCAGATAGGTTGCGGCAGGGTATGTGGAAAGCGATGGCGCTAATTCCACTATCCGGGTCTAGAGAAGCGTCAGTGTAGACTTGTGTGGCCTCTTTATGACAGCTAATAATGCGCTCGGTGGCGAGGGATTTGGCTACTATATCTGGGGTCCGGCGTTTACTGGACAGACCAGGAATGCGTGTAGAGATGTTAATATCTCGAATAGCCCAGGGAGGGTGCAAGCTGGGGAGTTTGGGCAGGGAGGAGTTGAGTCCTTGGAGGGTGCGGAGAGTGCAGTGAAGTCTGCTGGATGGTCGTTGCTCCAGTTTGAGGACGAGGGCTCTGCCGGCTGAGGTGAGGTTGAGCCTCACTAGTTGGTTGAGGAGGAGCTGGGTGACCCGAAGCCTGAGAGGCAGGGAGGCTGTCTCGGCGTAGAGGGCTTCGGAGCTAGAGGATGGAGGGAGTCCCAGAGCTTGGCGAAGCCCCTTGCGGTTTAACTGTTCAAGATGCTCGAAGGAGGACTTGGAGGGGGATGCGAAGGGCAGGGCATACAGTAGTTTGGCTACTGTGGTGGCGTTGTGGATAGCAGCTAGGGTGCGAGGAGGGCAGCCGGAGGAGAAGCTGCTGAGATGTCTGACGAGGTTACTGGAGGTGAGACTGCGCTTCTTGCATTCCCTGATGAAGGGTGCCCAGGAGAGTCTAGAGTCGAGGGTGATGCCCAGAAAAGTGTGGGATCTCACGACTTCTAGCGGTGAGCCGTTTAAGCTGACTGGTCGAGAATGTTTCCAGGAGGCTCCACGTCCGATGAGCATAAGTTTGAATTTTTCTGGGGACATGGTGAGACGAAGGTCCTGGACGAAGTCAGCAGCGGCATTGATTCCAGCTTGAATAGATTTGCGTAGGCTATGTTGGTTCTTCTCACTGGCCCATATGCAGATATCATCTGCATAAATTGAGCATTGGAGGGGGGGAGAGACCGCGGGAAGAGCATCAGGTAGCCCAGACATCACTATGTTAAAGAGGAGGGGGCTTAGAACACTCCCTTGAGGCAGGCCAAGGCTTTGTCTACGTGACGAGCTGTATATGTGTCAAAGACGAACTTGCATGCAGCGATCTGATAGAAAATCCTGTATAAAGGAGGCTGCTGTGCCCACGATGCCGATCTGAATAAGAGCGCGCACAGCTGCCTCAATTGGAACGCTATCAAACGCAGCCTTAATATCAAAAAAGACAGCAGCGGTCCTCTGTTTAGATCGGATTGCCTCTTCAGCACTTGACACAAAGTCCAGGATAGAGTCTTGGCTGCTGAGATGGCGACGGAATCCCGTCATGCAGTGTGGGAGCACTGAATTGGTCTCGAGGAACCAGATGAGTCGTCTGTGCAGAAGGCGTTCAACGAGCTTAGCGACACATGAGGTGAGAGAAACTGGTCTGTATGAAGACAGTTTTGCAGCTGGCTTGCCTCTCTTTAAGATGGGGACTACTATAGATAGCTTCCAAGCAGGAGGGCAGGAACCAAGGCACCAGTGCTGATTGACAAATGATAGGAGGCGGCTGAGGCATGCGTCTGGCAGGTTGCGCAAGGCTTGATTGGAGATGCCATCGTGTCCTGGCGCTGATTTAGATTTCAGAGAGTTTAAAGCATAGCGTAGCTCCGAGAGGGTGAAAGGGCCATCAAGAATTCCATGGCTGTGGGGGAGAGGTGGGGGGGAAGGTACATCCCGACCCGTGTTGAAGAAGTCAGCGGGAGGGGAAAGGGGAAAATGGTCTACTTGTCCCCATAAGGGATTTAGCCACTGCCCAGATTTTCCTCCCAGGGGTGTGCAAAGTAAGAGATGCAGTGAAGTTTCTCCACTGAGAGCGATAGAGAGAGTTCGTATACCGTCGTAAGACTGCCGAAATTCTTCGGTAGATAGTGCGGTGATGTTGGGAGTGGGAATTTCTGAAGTCTCGTTGAGCCCTTCGTCTCTTGGCACATAGCTGTAGGTACTTTAGGTCAGCGCCTCGGAGAAACGAACGCGGGCGAATCCACCGGTTAAATGAGCCTCAGCCAATCATGATCGAGAAGGGTCACGTGGGAGACCGGGGCCAATGGAAAGTAAATAGCCGGAATTTGGCTGGAAATGCCAGCGGCGACACTATTTTCGCGGCGGCGAAACCGGCTTACTGTGCCTCCTCTGATGTCACCGCCCTGAGCGAAGAGCAGGCTGGCAGCGAGGCTGCATCTTCTCTGACCAATAGGACTGTTTCATTTGTTCCGATAGCTCGCATTCTCGTGCCCTCATATATGCTCATTGCGTTCCAATGTTCGTTCCACTGATACATAGAGATCAGTGGTTCGTTCCCAGGCACGTTCGTCATCTTCTTTTTCTTCCCGTTTCAATATATTGCTCGCTAGTCGAGTGAAAATAATTAACAAACATGTACATCACTGTAAGGATAATCGTCGTGCTATACGCAAAAAATTGTAAATCGTTTTCCTACCTTGACGATGGTGTCGGGTGAGAATGCTCTTAATACGAGAACTAGTGTGTGCTGAGTTCTAGTTCACGTGGCAGTCCGAGACCAGAACGGAAAGACGTAGTGGTATCAGAAGTATCAAAAGAAGAAAGAGGAGGAGGCTGCCCGTTCTCCTCAACGTGTACACTTATTTCATTAACTTTATGTAACTTTTTCTTCAAGCATGGAAGTACAACGCGCAGCCTTACAGTCAGGCTTCATAAACAGTGCGAACAGCATTTCTTCCCGGACTGAACAACTTTACAAAATCTATCTGGTCCAGTTGAAAGGCATCCTGACGCCTAAAATAAAATAAATTCGCAGAAATTCGCAGTGCAACAGTTTTCTAGTGAGCTTGAACAGAACGTCAGTGAACTGTTTTAATTCCATGTTAGCAGCGCGAAGCAAGAAAATGTTATGAAACTATTCAAGACAATCGACCTCAGAAAATCCACAGAATCCTTTGCTCTTCCTTTCATTGCTACATCAACACTATGTCCGTAATGTTCTATTAAAGAGAACAATTCGAACACTACTATATGCATCCATTTCGCCTTTGTTGCTCATCACAACACCCGTAGCTATCAAGACGGAGTGAAGTACACGGTCACAAGTCCTCACAAACGGTGCGGAGAGCGTTTCTTGGCGGACGGAAGAACTTTACAGAATCTGTCTCGTCCAGTTGAAAGGCATCCTGACGCCATCACGTCCATGGGGCACAGTTAACTGTTTGTATGATCGCCCAAGCGAAGAATCACTCCGCCATCTTTCTTGGGCAGCTTCAACGTCAGCGTGTCGTTACGAATAACGAAACGAAGAAACTTATCGACGCCCTGCTGTGGCACAATCCCTGCTCCTCGTTTAGCTTCTTCGTTGAGGCTATCGTGCTCGTAACGAGCCGTTACGTGTTGTGATGTCACCGCCCTGAACAAACTACAGCTGCCAACGAGGCTGTAATCTTGTCAACCAATGAGGTTGTTTAATTTTGTTTGGATAGCTCGCATGGTTTGTCTATGGCTTGTCGTTGTCACTTCTTCGTCTTCTTTCTCGTCTTCATCTGCATCTTCTCAAGAATATCTCACAGCCCTCATGTAACCACTGGTGTAAATACGATGAAAGGGGGAGCATGTCATGTTGTACACAGTCGTGGAACAATACATGTTCGTTTCTGCAGAAATTCCGTTTCTGCAAATCTCCAAATGAAGATGTTTCACATTCTAACGAGTGGGTAGACCCACTCGTTAAGCAAACGATCTAATTTGATCGTAACTGGACCGAGAGATTACGCCTCTGTCACTTTAACGAAAAGAGCGCGTCATACACCACGTGCTCGAGCTCCCGAGTGCCTCGCGCCTCGTTAGATCATGAGCCATGCAGGCGATGAAGCCTGTGAGCACGTGAACATATTCGTTAGGCAAACGACACCGTCGGTCGTTACGCGAGCAAGAGATTGCGCCTTTGTCCCGTTAACGAAAAAAGCCCACGCACTTCAGAAAGGTCGTCACCCAAGCAGTTCGACAGGGCCCGTTAAGGGCCGGTTTCGCTGGAGAAAACAACATAACTAGACAGTCAGGACGATGAGCCACCCCTTAAATGGTAACCACACTTAACAGTTATAGCGAGCGCCGAACGTTCACAGGACGACAACGCGTAAGAGCTTGTTCCAGTGACCCAGTGGTTCTTTTTGAGAAATCATAGTAGATATATGTAAATAATATGCAAACGTAAGCCTTACGTTTGCATATTCACATATATCTACTATAACTGAAAGCGATGTGACATAAGGCGCACCAATAACGTAGTTTTTCTTCTTTTTTGCAGAGGCTGTAGTTATCACGAAGAAATACTGTAAAACCCTTTAATTTCGCAGCCCTAAATTTTCGCGAATCAACAGGGATATATTCGCAACCACTAAATTTCGCGCGCTCCTCGAGTTCCTCCTTCTCTGTTTTGAAATTTTTGCCGTGCCCTTAAAGTTCGCGAATTTTCCCGACTCGCGAAATTCGCGAAAATTAACGGCTCGCGAAATAAAAGGGTTTTACAGCATAAGCTTGTCCAGAGTGAGTGGGTTGAGGCTGGCACGTTTCGCGCGCATTATAAGCCGCGCGATCTCGCGATTGAAAACACCATCTGACGGGGTGCTTGTCGCCGGGACACACAAAACACACTACTAGCTACGCACTTTTCGAGCGCAGAAAGATCGACAGGCAATCCACGTGAGAGGACCACGTGCTTTGTAGCGATCGAGCTGATTGGTGTACGCGCTAATCTGTTGGCCAGATAGATCGCTTTCCAACCCACATAAGGCGAACGTCTCGTCATTTCTGCGCTCGGAAATTGCGTACTTCTGCTTTCGGCGCATTTGCATAGCGACATTCAGCGTCAGATATTTCAACATACGTGCGCGTTTAAGGATTTCTTAAACACAGAATTGCTTTCAACGAGGAATATCTTCCGTCCTGCCATCTCGCTTTTGCGCGAAATCCCCTAATTAAAGAATTAAAGAATTTTAGGTAAATGATGATCTTGTAGTTACATACTTTCTTCGAGATAATCTTCGTCAGACCGACTCAAAAACGGCATCCATTTTGTTCCGCTAGTTTTCTTTTCTTTTATTTTTTTAACGAAAATTCTTTAACGAATAAAAAACACACACCCTGTATATGGATAATGACTAGTGCTATGGTGTTAGTGGATGACCGGCACACAACCTGCAGGAATTTAATGACAAGTTTTCCTGGAGTTGTGCCTCCAGGGTGGACTATGAAACGAAACTAGCATAAACAGTATATCAGTGATTAAATTCTTACTGATAAAAACACCACAAATGAAGTGGGAGCTACGATGCAAGAAAAACAAACGAAAAGACTAGATGTATGAGAGTTTTTTTTTTTTTTTTTTTTTATGGAAAACGGATCAAAATGGACACATTCAACAACCGCGCCGGGTTTTCAACATCGGCGGAGGCGGCGGCGAGGTCCAGACCTCCGGCGGCGGTGCTTCGGCGCGGCGGCGCACACCTCAAGTATGGTGAGCTAGAAGGACTGGTGTGCTTACCGGCCTATCCAATGCATGGGAACGCTTGGTCGCGGAAATGGCACCCGGTGACGTAAGATTGTTTACATGGATGCGCTGACGCTCGCTGCGCGCCTTGCGGAACGATTTTTGTGGGGCTCCGAGAAGCTCTTCTGCTTCGAGTCACGTGCCTTCCCGTGAAACGCAGAACCATGCACCGTGCCGACTAAGAAACCAAACACCGTCGGTGGATGGCCTATCGCGGCATCACGAGCCGCGAGCTCTCGCGCAGTTTAACTTCGTTTTCGTTTGCATTCGCTGTTTCGTGCTTTTTGCATGATGTTTGTAACTTAACATTATGAATACAAAGGCATCATGACAGCTTCCAATTCCTAGTGAAACTCTCCATTCCATATCTTAAAATTAAAGTTGTTGGTGTATGGATGCGTTTCATTGCGTGTCTCAGAGTAGTGGTGCAGGCACAGGTACAGTGCATACAAATGAACATAATTTCAAGTTACAAGACTACAATAACGTTTAACGCAACAGAAATTCGTGCACTCTTTCAAGAAAATGTCCCTGGAGGCAGAATGATCGGGGATCGTTCTAACAAAAAAAAAAAAAAAGAGTTTTGAAAAATTGTTGATCTCAAACGGTAAGGCTCAATCTTGTGTACGTGATCTAGGCGTCTAGAAATAAAATTCGAAGGGAACAAGTAGTTACGAGAAGGAATACCAGAAAGATCGAAATAAATATCACGGAGAAATTTCAACCGAGCTTGCGTTCTCCGAGTCTCCAAAGACACCCATCCCAGTATGGATTTTAAATGCGCAGATCGTACGTAAGGTGAATATGAAATGCCGTTTTTCGACAGGGTTACAGGTGGCATGGGCTCCGCAATGTGTACATTGTACCCAGGGTGTGAAGCTACACCAGGGGAGAGAAACAGAGACTGAAAATAGTTACTTGAGGTGCAAGCTTTAGTGAGATCGTTATCAATAAGACCGTGAGGCGTTTTAATTGAAGGAATGCCCATGGGCGCCTTGTTCATAGATTTTATGTACTTCCACAACAGCTTTGAATTGCCCACCAAATTCAACTGAAGTCTTGTAAAATATGACCGTTTTTCTTTGCGAAGTGCGTTACGAATACATTTAGATAACGTTTCTATCTGATCATAGTTCAAAGCACTGCAGTCCTTTTTGACCGTGGAGAGGGCTGCGGATTTCCGCCTGATCATCCTTTTTATATTCTTCGTAAAATAAGGTTTATCGCATTTGCGTTTGTGCTTAATTTTCCGTCCCGGCACATATCTCTGAACAAGGCTAGTTAGCATATCTCGAAAATGCTTCAACAGAAAGCCGACACATGAGGATTGGCTTAATGTTTCGAAATCAGGGTAATTAGCTACCAGATTCCTAGAAATAGCCTCAAAATCAGCCCTGCTATACAAGAATATGTTTCTCTGATGCTGATTTGATACTACCTTAGAGTGGATCTTACCACTAGCAGTCACACATTCGTGATCCGAGAGGCCCGGAAAAACACAGTACACGGTTTCAGAAAAACACAGTTACACAGTAGTAAATCTAAAATGTTGGAGCCGCGTGTCGGAAGATGAACAAATTGGTGCAAGGAATGCATAGATAACACCTCATCAAAAACTCTGTAAGCAGATGAATTATTCAATCTCTCATATCCGGCAGTACACCACTTGAAATCCGGCATGTTAAAATCCCCAAATATTAACACAATATCATCAGAGATAAAAGATGTTTGATCGCACAAATTTATCCACCATTCTTCGCCTGCGGTTGGCGGACGGTAAAAAGAACACAATGCAATAGATTTCCCTTTCGACAAGAGGCGACACCATACAGACTCACAGTTGTCAAAATTAATCTGAATTTCCTAAGCGTGCATAGAACTACGTACACAAATGAATACTCCACCACCATGGCTATTTCTATCCTTTCGAAATGTCGTATAGTTCGGGTATGGTGAGCAAGCCATAGTTCGGGGGAAACACTTCGGAATCACTCACGTAATCATCAAGCCATGATTCCCATCCCATAATTACATCAGGATTTATCGTAGACAAAAGCGCACAGAAATCATCAACTTTATTTTTTACGCTTCTGGCATTCAGACACAAACGCGACAAATCACACGTCTTTCCAGTGACATTCTGATAAAGCTATGTTGAGGGCTTATCAAGTTTATGAGTTTATCAAGTTTACGATGTGTGCGCAGCGTGATCCACCAGCACGCGCACATCTTTCTTTTCCTCGAATTTGCGGCGTACTGCTTCAATTTCGCCTATCGCAGGTACTCCTGGGTTCTCCGCGGTGCTCTTCGCACATGGGGTCACGTGACCACGAGGGCGTGCGCCGCGACAGCGAGCCGAGCCCTTCGTAGCCACCTGTCGGCAGGCCCGTCGGCGCGACCCGTTTGCAACCGCCGTTCAACACACCAGTCCTTCTAGCTTCTAGCTCACCATACCTCAAGTTCCAACCGGCACAGCCGCCGCGCTGTCGCCTGTTCGAGCGCTCGCGAACAAATTTGAAAACGGCCAATCATCGCTCAGAAAACGAATTCATCTTCACGGGAACCAATCAGTAATCACTAGCCACCGGATGTCTCCGTGACGTTCAATTTATGACGTTTTCTGACGTCCGATGACGTGGAACGCATGAAGCGCCTCGGCCCCTCGGCCTCGCGGCCTCGCCTCACTTTATCATTATCCCGCAAAGGAACTGGCGAGTTTCGGGCCCTTGGTAGTACGTGGTACTATTTTCGGTGCATTTCCCACGTGGGATGCGGCTTTGGCATGTCGAAGGTTGAGGAAGAAATCCTGCTTAAACGTCATTTAAAGGACCTTAAGAAAGACGGTCCACGGTGGTATGGATACCTGCTGAGTGACGACTGTCTAAGCAAGCTAGAGAATGACCTCGTCTGTACCATTGGCGTATCTTTTCAAACTGAGAAAGCGCGATACGCGCGTCCTGACAGAAGCACTGATTATAGTGAGTTTCACACCAGAATTACAGTATATGTGATTTTCTTGTCTTTATGTGTCCTTCCTGACATTATTCCAAATGGCGAATTCTTACAAAAGCTCCCCTGCAGAACATGCAAAAATGCAGAAAATCTATTTTTTGGGGACTGGGCGGCGAGGTTGATCGCTCAGAGGGGAGGAAATGTCGCTCGTTAATAGTGTTTGTAATATACAGCTGTATGCTGTGTAGTATACAGGGTGTCTCATGTAACGTGTCAATAAATTTTATTTAAAGAGAGCAATAAAAGAAAAAAACGACCGTTACTTTTCTGCTACATGAGTTACAAACAGGTGATACTTTTGATGTAGCACCTGTTTGTAACTCAAGTAGCAGAAAAGTAGCTTTTTAGTAGTAGTTTTTAGTATTTTTTTAGTTTTTAGTAGTTTTCAGTAGTAGTAGTTTTTTAGTAGTTTTTCTTTTATTGGTCTCTTCAAATAAAATTTATTGACACGTTACGTGAGACACCCTGTATGTATGTACAGCTCGGGACAGAAGTTCACGGAGCACTAGGGGTGTCGTATTTCTCCATTGGGGCGTCACCCTGTGAACAAGCAGAAGCACACACATATACGGAGAGATGGATAGAAGAGCCGGTCACCATTTCTTATTCGATCTCTTCCTGACAACTAGCAGGGGGCCGCTACAATGAAGAAATACGTCAGTGCCATGTTCCGTAAACTTTTGTCCTAAGCTGCATGTTAAGCTGAGCAAGTAGCCTTTTTTTTCTCTCTCTCTCTCGCATTCTTGAAAACTAACTTTCGTTTGTGCTATATACTGGATCGTAGACAGACTTCTGTTCAGCACTGGGAAAGGTGAAGTGGCTATTGCACTAGACATGCCGTTCCAAGTGACTGCTTGCATAACGAAAGGCTGTATCTTTGGTAAGGACAGGCACCATCTCCAAACAGAAATGGTAAATATTATTCCAATCTGTCCTCAGTAAACTTGTTGTCTGGTCAAACAGAGCCAATCATGATAGCTTGATGCGACTGCACAAAGAGCCTTCCAACTGTACACTGTAAGAAAACTGTGGTAAACAAGTACATCTCTGGTTTGTTCACTGTACATCGTATGTAGGAGTTTTTCATCTTTCAGAACAGTATTGTATTTTCCAGAACCCAAGCCCTTATTATTAGTGCATTATTAAATAATTTAGCAATAGTAATCAAGGACCAATGCATCTAAGAATCAAGGTAATCTCATTTTGTTCTATAACTGCAGCATCCCTGTTGCATTTAAGGCACTCTAGCACTTCCAGGGGTAACCACACATCGTGAAAGCCCATATCAGCAAGCCCGTTGGTTATGCATGGAAGATAGTAGTGGAGTATGCACGCCATCATTAGATAATTAAATTAGGCAACTAGGTAAACATGATGACTGGTGGTTACGTCTACATTAAAGGCACTGTAAAGCAAATCTTTTTCATGTCTTTTTGCACATTGTCTTTCAATAGCACATGCTACGAGTGCCCGTTCAAAAGAAAACAAAAACTTCTCATTTAGTGCCATAACTGGTTTCAGGCTTCGACCAGCTCTACGTCCGACTGGGCAGAACTACCAAAAAAGAAGAGACTGCAGAGAGCTAAGAAGGGGTGCACTGCCTATATGCATATAAAAAAGATACAAGCATACCCAGAGTACATGGTAATTTGCCCATGGCAATCCCACTATGCAATCCACATCATTGAGTGTTAGCAATCTTTCCATCAAAACAGTTGAATGCTTGTGTTTTCTCATTGCGCAGTGGAATACCCAGAGGAATACCCACTTTGCAAGAGCCTGTAGCTTGTTCCATGTTTTTACCAGGCTTTCCTGTGGGGAGGGAGAATACAGAATAATCTACTGCCTCTACATGTAATATATAATTATAACGTGAAACTGAATAATTCCTAGTCGCTTTTGTGCAGTAAATGACCAACAGAATATGGCCCTCTTTTCTATGTAGACGAAGCCTTAGTGTCCTGGGCCTGTCCTGTCCAAGTGGTTAGTGCCAAGTGTTTAGTGTCCCGTATAAGCCTTAGAAATCAGGTTTAGATCCACATGCAAGAGGCATGACAGGGAGTCTTGTCGGGTATATAAGTTAGCCATTAAAGGTGGCGTCCGGACAAAGAACATAGTTGAACCGAAGGTGCGATCAGAGTAGGGTGATTTTAGGCAAGGTGGTCCGGTCGACCTCTCAGATTTTTTTCATTCCAATATGTATATGGAAGCCTAGTGCTTTGGAAGCAAATTGGTGGAGCCAATAGCTGAAAATATCTTAATTTTTTTTCTTAAATAATGTTCAAGCCTGACCATTTCAAGCACTGCGCTTTCTCACAATTTTCAGGACTCTCATCTTCGTAGCCGTTAAGGCCAAGCAGTTATCTTTTTCCACGCTTATTGTCCATGTGCTACTGTACTTTTTGCTCTATGTTTGAGATTCTAGGTTTTGCAGGTGTCCAGATAAGAAAACTGCAAAGTCACCTTCATTTGCAAAAAATTTCACTTTTTTGGTCTGTAACTGCTGTTCTGCAGATACCAGAGGGTTAACAAGGGTGACATTGTTCTTTTCGTCTTTATACGCTCTTCATTAAATTCACATTTAGCATATTCATATAAAGCATATTGTTTGAAAAGCTGGGA
The DNA here is from genome assembly GCF_037126465.1 of Ornithodoros turicata. Classification (NCBI taxonomy): domain Eukaryota; kingdom Metazoa; phylum Arthropoda; class Arachnida; order Ixodida; family Argasidae; genus Ornithodoros; species Ornithodoros turicata. Next base: position 48,410,952 of record NC_088206.1, on the reverse strand, counting down.
CATACTTCCTAACGTGCGTTGAGTGAGGGGTGGTAAGGCAAAAACGCGCAACTTCTGTTGCGTATTTTCTGCCCACTCGTGATGTTGTTCGGATTCCTCACACATATTGTTCATAACAAGCACACACAAAGTAGTGAAAAAAAAATCCACTTCAGAAATGCCTGAAGTTCATTCTTGTGCTTTCCGCGCACACCTGCCATGGCCGGTTTGTGACAGGCGCAGCGAGAGTGGACAGCGAAGTTTCATCCCTTCGTGGATCCATATTACATTTGAGATAGTCAAGTTCTGGTAAATAAGGTTTATTATGAAACAAAGTTCAAATATCAATTTACACAGACAGGAGTTAGCTTCCATAGGTCGGCATGAACGTTGGCCATACTCTCAAAACACAAAATGAAAGCACGTACGGTCCTTAAATGATGACGAACAGAAAAGGGGGCAGAGTCTAACAGTGAGAGGCTACCTTCCTCCATGCACTCTTTGAAGGTTTTGCCGTGTACGCTTCACAAACGTCATTACCTGTTCGTCCTGCTTTCCCCACACATGTGAGGACTGTGTTCCAAGAAGGCGCTGGAAGTGTTCCCATTCTCATTTTTTGGTTGTACAATAGTTTGCAATGCCTTGTGCCAGCAGATGAAGCGTCTGAATATTGGGCGGCTTCGCATTTCTAATTTTCATATTTGCCGTACATCTCAGGTTTTACAGTGTGGCATTGTGTGTAACTATGCCACCAACACCATCGCATCCACTCTTCCCGTGTCCCGTTGCCGTAAACACCCACTTTGCTACTAGGCAGCTTTTGCTTTGCTCCGCACAGAACACACGATTTGCGCTACGAGTTCTGTTCATTGTACGCCCTTACAAAGGAGCACTGAGGTTTTTTCGTACCGAGGCAGTTTTTGTTTTCTTACACACAGCAGGAATAGAATGTTTCTGTCTAGACGAAGTGCCATGAAGACAACAGGAGCGACAGAAAGAGGCGCTTCCTCCACTTCTGTCGATCGCCTCTCCAATAACTACTCGGAAAGCGGATTAGGTATGTTTCACTGCATTATTACCAGTGTTGTACCCGTTACCGAAATATGGTATCGCGATACCGATACTCATTACTTGAGTAAAAAGTATCGAAATACCGATATCGATACTTCTTTTGTAAAGTAACGAAGTACCGCTACCGTTACTAAAAAAAGTAACGCGATACTTTGGGCGATACTTTTGTTTGAAATACGGAGATGGTGCAACATGGAAATATCGCTTACGTGAACAGTTCTGCAGTGAAAAGACAGCATATTTCATATGTAGCTCGGAAACGTTATGCTTGACTTTTAGCAATAGCTGGTTCTTGAAATCGTCTTCTGTCATCCTTGCCAGCTGTGGTGTCTCCGGCAGCTGACAGAGGCCAGTGTGACAATTATGTTAGTGTCAGGCCCACACATACCATGAAGTCCAATGACCCAGGAATCCTATCTGAAGTTTACAATGCCACAGTATATGTGAGTGTGACTCAGTGCGACACGGCAGCTTAGCAGTGGAATTTAGAGCGCACTGTTAAAGAACTTGACCTCTGTTCGTTGACCTCAACTCTTTTGTTGAACACAGCGTGGTTATTTCCTTCAGTTTCAAAGAAAAACTGTGAACACGTGTTTGGTATAATTTCATAATTCCGGTTACGGAGCACGTAGGCGTGTCCACAAGCTTCTTGTCGAGGGCTAGGCGGACCATTGACAATGAATAAGAGTAAGAAATATGGTCGTTGGGGCACTAAAAAGTATCGGTATCGGTAACGATGCGTTACCATAAATGCGTAACGGAAATACTTTTCCGATACTGATTTTAAAAAGTATCGCCGATACGCACTCCGATACCGAAAAAGTATCGATTACTGTAACGGCGTTACTTGTAACGTGCAGCGTCATAGCTCGAACCTTGTGTGTGACCTTCGTCAAATTATGCCGCCATAAAACACTACCACACTGCTTCCACACTGCGCCATACGTGTTGCTGTGATAGGGTTACTTTTTTTTTTTATGGCGTCTGCAATGGAACCTCGGCCATTTCTGAAGTGAAATTTTTTGTTTCACTACGCTATGCGAGCTTTTCATGCACAACATGTGTGATGAATATGAACAAGCGTTCGCCAGAAGGAATGCACCTCCTTCCGATTGGGTACGATGCGTGACGTCATGCTTCATCCCCAATGTGCAAATCTGGCAAACCACGCATGTGCGCTGCCGCAACAAGAGTAGCCGGTCAGTGAAACTACAAGTGAAACCATGTGCGTTTGTTTGTGTGTAGACTGCGTGTGTTTGTCTTTGTGTTTAGTGTTTCGGGCTTCGATTAGGGGCTACAAGCCTTTGTTTGTGATAAGTGTGTGTGTGTTTGAATCATATTCAAATGCTGGGATCATGGTGATCGTGGAAAGACCAACTATGTCAGAACCATCGAGCTTGATGACGTCAACGACATGCCGCGTTTGCGACAAATTATTTGCGAGACCGTCAATGCTACGAAGGCGTATAGCAAACATGCATAATATCAGTGCCGATACCTATCTCCCTTTCAAATGCAATTACTGCACGTCTGAGTTCACAGGCTTTGAGACGCTGAGGAATCATGCTGTGGCGAAATACCAGTTTCAAGAATGTTTCATTTGAATGTGAACAAGGTAATAGTTGGGGTGTCCACTCTGCGTGCAGACTCCTGAAGTGGTGTTAAAGTATTTGGGGGAAGCAGGAATGCTTCAAAGTATCTTCACGGTTCAGAAAATAGATGAAAGAAAGAAAGAAAGATGAAATAAAATTCAGAAAACTCACTCATTCCTGTTTACTGTTGTATATCGACCATCAGCGTCAAATATTTCTGCTTGTTTTAATTGTTAAATGATTGTTTGATTGATTGATTGATTTTAAAAGAAAAAAAAATGGATGGAAAAATGGATTATTTGACATATATGTTACAGCTTTATGCATTTTTGGGTGGAGACAGTAATATGGGCATGTCATTGGATCATAATTTGAGAACTCAATTTATATTGTTACTGGATGGATACAGTTTCTATAATACCATATAGATGCACCTACTCGTATTACAGCCCATTCATCAATTTTACTTGACTTGATTCGAACGCACACACACCATTCGCAAACAAAGGCCCGTAGCCCGTAATGGAAGCCCGAAACACTAATCACAAACAAAGACAAATGCACGTAGTTTCACTGACCGGCTACTCTTGTTGCGGCAGTGCACATGCGTGGTTTGCCAGATTTGCATATTGGGGTTGGAGCATGACGTCATGCATCGTACCCAATGGAGAGGAGGTGCATTCCTCCCGGCAAACGCTTGTGAATATGAACCATGCCACAAGTGGGCAAGTATGGAAAATACACTGCCGAAGCTGCACGTTTTTAACTTACCACCCCTCACTAAACTTGTGTCAGGAAGTATGCCCGAGATTTTCCAACAATCTCTTTTATACGAATGGACAGAGCGTTTAAAGACGAACAGAACAATGTCACCATGTTAACCCTCTTGTATTTGCGGAAAAGCAGTTACGCGCAAGTATATTGAAATTTTTTGCAAACGAGGCGATTTTTTATTTGGACATCTGCAAAACCTAGAACCTCAAAGATAGAGCAAACAGTAGAGTAGCACAAAAGCATAAAAAGCAATAAGCATGGAAAAATATTGACTATATGTCCTTAATGGATACGAGGCCTGAAAATTGTGAGGAAGCGTAGTGATTGAAATGGTCAGTCTTGAACATTATTTTTTTAAAAAAGCAACTGTAAGATATTTTCAGCTATTTCCTCCGCCAATGTACTTCCTAAGCACTAGGCTTCAATATATATGGGAACGAAAAAATCTCTGAGGTTGACCGGACCACCCTGTCTGATTCTGCCTTAAATCACCCAGTAGTGGGTGCCTGAAATACATGTAACCGAAATACAGTGAACCCTCGTTAATATGACCCCCGTTAACCTGACATACTCGCTTTATGACCGTAGGAAGGGAGTTGCCTCAGGACAGAAGCTGCCGATATTTCGAACAGAGACTGTTCTTCTTCTGGGCACCGTCCTCATCATTGGCATGGTATTTAAAGGGTTAGGCGTGACGTGTTTAAAGGTTCATGCGAATTGTGGGTCAACAGCCCGGAGGGAAGAAAGGGTCCGTACGGGCTTCTACGGCCGGAGTGAATGACCGTTTTTCTTGGGAACTGTTCCGCTGGCATATAAATGCCCCTGGTTAATATGACAATCCGTTTATCGGACAATGACCAAGATTTTTGTCACAAGTAGGGTCAAACTCAGGCATAATCTTCTCGCTATTATGACCGCATCACATGACCATCTGAGTAGCCACCGGGAGAGGCTATCTCGTACCTCGCTCAGAGGGTGACATGTGTTAAAGTAGGGCGTCAAGGTTTGGGATGTCCCCTGAAATCGCTGACCTCGGGATTATACTCGTATCGCTTTTCGAACAACCGAAGTGCTTAAAAAGGCGGGGACCAGGTCACACTGTGCTGCTGTTTTCACGTAAGGATGGCCGAAACAAAGCAGAAGAGGGATTTGGCGGTCGGAGTGAAGAGCGGCGTTACTCGAAGGAGGCAAGCGAAGTCCTACAGGTGGCGTTGTTATTTTTTTAGCAGATAAAGGTCGATAACGTGTCCGCAATTGATGGTGCTATTGTCCATTTAGAAAAATTAATGACTGAAAATTGTTTGATGTAGTCATTGTTAACAGATTTTTCAGAAAATAAATCATAATTACGTCGGCTTTTGTTGTGCGTAGCGGTGTGTGCAGTCCGCAGAGGGTGCGTTTCTCCTTAATATGACAATTCGCTTTATGACCAAAATCCACGGGAACGGCAGTGGTCATTTTAACGAGGGTTCACTGTATTGTGTTTTGAAAATTAGAAAATGAATTTGATCAGAATGAAATGAAAACATTAGAAAACAAATTTAATCAGGTTTTGTAGCCGGCTGCTCACTCTCGGCTAAATTCAGGCAACCGCGTGCGAACTGACGTCACTGGAGTCTGTTATGAAGGCAGGCTGTCTATCACAAAATGCGGTCTTCTGACTCAGTCTGCTGCCGAACAGTTGCTGGAAACATCTGTATTCATGCTTTCGTTGGTATCGGAGCGCAACCAGCCTGGTGATGCCGTCAGCTGAGCAATTGGGAATCTCACCAGCAATGCCAATTAAGTCACAAGAAGAGGAGAAGCATGGAAGACCAGCGGCATGGCCGAGTGGGCTAAGGCGTCCGCTCGTTGGTGGTAACCAAGATCGTGCTCAAGACTGGGAGGTGGTGGGTTCGAATCCTACCGCTGGCTGTGCTGTCTGAGGTTTTCCCTGGGTTTTCCGAAGACTTTCCAGACGAATGTCGGCACAGTTCCCCCTGAAATCGGCCCAGGACGCATACTAACCCCCTGTCCCCCACTCCTTCCTGCTATCCTCTCTCCGTCTGTCCACATCTGTACGTCGCTCATAGCCACAGTTGCTTCGCGGCGCTAACACTCAATTAAAAAGAAGCATGGAAGGGCCGTTTCATACGGAAGCCGCCAGTGAGTTTGGAATTCGATGTTTTATGAAAAAAATGCAAATGAATTTTTCGAAGCTTTTTTGGTGTTCTCTTCTTGGAAGGCTCCAAGTGGATATCATATTAACTTCAGAATTCTGGATTCATCGCGGACACCACCTTTGACAAGGCACCCTGAGACACTTCACAAATAAAACACCTCTAGACCTTTCCCTCCTATTATTTCTTTCCCTTTCATCGTCTACGAACGCTACTATGCTTTGCATGGCCACTACTTTCTTTTTTTCATGCCACAGTTGTGTGCTGCTAATGTATACAATCATGTCTCGATTATCCGGACACCACGGAAGTCGTCCCTTTTCACCCGGATAACAAATTTCCGGATAACCAGACCAAGCAAACTTCTGGTAGAACCTGTAAAATTTGGGAGACCTCTTCATAGCTCCAGAAAAGAAAACAAGGAAAAGATTGCTACTTCAAAAATTCATGCAAAGTGAGCTGCTTGAAATATTCGTAGGCACGTGTGTGACAGAATTTTTATCACAGCCATGGCACCCGCTGTGTCACCCTGCTGTTCAAAGAAGGGCAGTGTCTCAGAAAGTTGGTCCCGCTCACTTTTTCGTCTTTTTGCAAATGCCCTTGGTATAGGCCAAAAGAAAGGCGATGCTTTCGGACGGCCTGGATATTGACGTTCGCATGTAGATTTCTTGCGCCCAGTGGGTGCAGTGCACCTCTTCCGCTTATCGCCTACCATCTCTACCATGTGCCCGCACAATCTAAAACGGAGAGACCTATGAAGAAAGGGGAGCCAAACAGTATCGAATGCCTCAGTGAGATGTGACCCTTTTCCGGAATAATGCGAACAGAGCACATGCAAGGGGCAGAGGACTTTTCTGGATAAGCAAATCAGAATGACCTAGGTCCATGAAGATTGTTCCCCGTGCTTACCGGATACGGATAACGAATGCCGGATAGCTGACACAAAATCCAATGGTAGCAGGTCCGTTCCCGGTAACGTAGTCCGAATAACGAGTTTTCCGGATGTCTGAACTCCGGATAAGTGAGGCATGACTGTATACATAAAAAATGTACCCCATGTGTTTTGTCTGCCCGTTTTAGTGTTTTTATCTTGGGGAATAATGGATTATCAACAGTGTATCACAATATACACACTGGAAATTTACTTTTCTATGCTTACACTTTCAACTCTTCGTTAGGTGAGCACCACCCTCAGTACAAGAGGAAGAAAGGACGCCAAAAGCAAAGCAATCGCTAAGCTTCGTGAAGCCATCAGAGAAAATGACAGTTCCCTGCTCGTTGAAAACAGGATATATGTCAGCATTTCTGCAAAGGATGCGCACAAAAACCACAAGTTTGGAGAAGCTGTCTACAATGCGCAGCCAGTCAACAGTAAAGTGGCAAAAGAAATTGAAAGGCTAGTGTGTAAGGGCATAACATCTGTCAAGGAAGTGCAGCAGCGCCTTGTATACTTCGTAGACGATGTCATGTTTGCTGGAAAAGGAAAGCCTCAACATGCACGCAGAGCATTCTATCCTACCAAAGAAGACATTGGTAACCGCATTCGTTCTGTGCTGAGAAAAGACCGGTTCAGCGAGGTGGACCAGGATAACGCAACACCTCTTATAAGGACATTACATGAACAAGAACCCACTTCACACTTTTTCTTCCGCCCGTACTGCTCGAGTGAGCACATAGAACAGAATGACCCCGATCTTTCAGATGTCTCGTGTAGTGATGACGTTTTGTCTGTTGTGTCGAAGGAGTGCACCGACAAGCTACTGTTCTGCTATCAGTCTGCCTTCATGAAGTCTCTCGTGGAAAAATACGCAGATACTGTTGTGTACCTAGATGCAACACACAAAACCACTGATTATGCCCTGCCCTTGTTCCTTCTGGCAGTAGAAACCCCTTTTGGTTATATGAACGTTGGAGTATTTATAACACAATTTGAAACAGCTGAGTGCATTTGGGAAGCTTTGAGGATTTTCAGACAGTGGTGTCCTTTGTTCAGTCCTACATTCTGGATGGGTGGCTACTCAAGACCTGAGATAAATGCAATTTCTGCAATTTTTCCAGACAGTGAAATAGCCATCTGTGATGTACACCGGGAAAGAGCGTGGGATAGGTGGCTGAGAAGGAAAGAGAATGCTGTGACAAATCATGAAGAGGTACTAGCCCTGTTGAGAAACATTGCTAGAGCAACCACTGAAGAGGAATATAAGCGTGCAAAAGAAGCCTTATGGTCATCAGAAATCTGGTCAGCAAACTCCAATCTGCAACATTACCTGAATGAAGTGTGGTTCTCAGTAGAGAAGATGTGGGTGAAGCTGTATAGGCTTCAACTCCCTATCACTACCAACAATGGAGTTGAATCACAAAACAAATTGCTCAAGGAGCGCTATGTTAAGCAGCGCAGCGGGCGAAAAAGCCTCGCCGGATTAATTGGAACTCTCATTGGCCAGTTTCTTCCAGAGAGAGAACGAATCTTTTTGGAACGAAACATGACTTTTTCAACGGAGTACAGGCCATGCCGTCCTGACTTTCCAGCATATCTTCACAATGGGCTGCCACATGATGGACTACCACACATTATGGATGACAGTGACGATGGCCAAGGGATATTTAAGGTGAGGTCATTGTCTGAAGACGGGCTCCATACAGTCAACTTCAATGTACCATCCTGCACCTGCAGGGACTTCATTACCACGCAGCTTCCTTGCAAGCATTTTCGTGCCATATTTCTATTGTTTGACTCGTGGGGATTTGACCGTGTACCCGAGAAGTACAAAGACAGTCCAGCTGTCACATTAGATCAGAACATCGGCTCATGTAACGACATGGAAGTGGCTATTTCACACCAGAATGACGTTGCATGTGCTCAGACTATGAGTGAAAGTTCAACAGACCTACAAAAGGTCCAGCGAAGAAAAGAGAGACGAGTTAGAGACAGCATCATACATGCACTAGAACAGTGCAAAAGTTCTGTTTATTACTGTCGTGACATTAACAAAATGAAAAATGTACTGAATCGGCTCGCGGAATGTCAAACAGAACTGCAGGATGGCATGTCCAGATCGAACAGTCTGGCTCTAAGAGGTTCTCCTACAAAGGGCTGCTCCAATCAGGGAAAGCAAAATAAGAAAACTGGGCCGAAGTCTTTTCGAACAAACTTACTAAAAAGATATGCACAAAGACGACGTCACTGGACGGTTCGACGCCATACTGGATCAAGGGCTGCTGAAATGAGGCTGACCTACCATGACCCTGGTCCATGATGTACAGTATTTCAAGTTCCCTAACAAACTTTCAGGCTTTCAGTAATATAATATGTAGTCCATTGCAGTGATTTATCCAGAACCCCCTACACGCCCCAAATGTTTGCAGACCCCCCTCCCCTAACTTTTCCCCAGCTTTAGACACATGCAGGTAATGATAAGTTACACAATCATGATGCAACTGTAATTCATGGTTCCCACTAGTCCTCGAGGGCCTTGAATACCTTGCAATTTGAAAATTTGTTGTCAAGGTGTAGGAAACCCTGGAACATTCCACAGTTCTTGACAACCATTGATTTTGCATCTTTTTCGTATTCTCATGGAGCTGATAGTGCAAATACTGCTTTTCTCGGGCCACAACTATAATTTTGAAGCCATGTAGGAGTTAGTGTGGAAATAAGCAACACCCTCTGTTGTATTCGTCAACCTTCCTTTCTATCCTTTAACGCTCAGGAGTCATCAATCATGTTTGTGAATGGATCACTATTGTGCATTCTTTCATGTGATACCTGTAGCTCGTAAATATTGTTGTGAAACATTGAAGCCCTGGTCATAAACTTCATTTTCCCAGGCAAAATGACAGTTGAGCCTTAAAAGGACCTTTAAATACTCCTGAAGTTTTGTTCCCAAACTCTGTGGGAACCATGATACTATGACCCCCCCCCCCCCCCCACACACACACAAATGTTTTTGCGACATCCTCCAACCTCGGTATCCTGGATGAAGCACTGTTGTGTGTACGTTTAATTCTACTTATCCATCTATACATGTAATAAATATCTTACTATGCTGGTTTTAGAATGAAAATAGGTGAATGTGATAACAGTTGTGAAAGTTACCTTAAGTGATGTAGCTATTAGGGATGGTTACTGACTTTGTTAGTCACTCAGGCATCTGTATGAATTATTACGGCTCCTATTAATAGTGCTGTTAGCGGCTCTCTCCTGATTTATTATGACAGTGTAGACGACACTAGGGGTGGTGACAGGAAGCACGTCCACCACCCATGCTAACTTCCTAGAGGTACTTAGGTCCACCCATAGCCTCCTGTATACTACGTGAGAGCCCAGCACGGGGCTTGCCTGTGTGCTCCGGGCCGTCCCGACAAACATGTTTCTACTTCGTATCACGTACTTGTGGCATCATTCTTGTACATATATTTGCAAAAACAAGCAAAGGACACTGCATTATGCGTATGATTCAACACTGCAGAACATTATCAAAGCCACTTCACTCCTGTCTCCTCACATATTTCACAATCACATTTGGAAAGCTTGGTGAGAGGGGTAGGAGTTTGTCGACAACATCCTCTACCTCCGCAAAAGCTTGATAGTGTTCGATAAAGGCCGGGTCCCATAGCTCCAATTTGAGCTGCAGCGCCAGCTGCAGGGGAGGTCCCATAGCTTTTGGCGGCAGCGCCAGAGCGGCAGAAATTCTCTGACGCTCCCGAACCTGAACGCGCTTGTCTGCGACTTGGCCTAGAGCACTGCACAGGCCTAATTTTCAGGCCCGTGCCTGGCCCAGGCCCGGCTGCTATGGCCCGCACCGGGCCCGGGCCCGACGTCTTCTATAGATTTCCAGCCCGACCCGAGCCCGACTCCGCCGGCCCGGGTTTCCAGCCCGTACCCGACTGTTTCCATGCTCAGGCCCGGTCCCAGCCCGCCTCAGCTCTGTGTGATCTCGAGGCTCGGAGGCGTATTTAGATTTACTAAAAAGCACAAATTGTACTGTGATGTTACACGTAAGGTTTGTCTGCGCAGTGTGGTGACATGTTGCACATGCCGCAGGGTAGGAATGTGGATAATTTGGACCACCTGGGGTTCTTTTGACGTGCGCTATGCTCTGGTCTCTGCTCTGGTCTCCCGTCAAATCCATGTATTGAAACAGCACAGCGCAACGAGGAAAAGGACGCAGCTAATTGGTGGAGAGTGAGGAGGTACGCTCTGTGTTTTACAGGCTGTGTTTCTCTGCCGGCAAGCCGTTTTGTGCTTGGTGCTTGCTTGCTTGGAGGCAGCGCGCAGTGGCGGGGGCTTTCAGGTAAGCCCGGGCCCCTGCAGTGCTCTAACTTGGCCTTCGGGAGAGGAAAATGAGTTGCGCTGCACATGCGCCAGCAGTGACGTCACGTGTCGTTCATTGCCGCCGCCTTGCGCCTTGCCATCTGCTTGCTTCGCGTGCGCATGCGCTAGCAGACAGCGGTTTGCTTCAGGATGCAATTTGTGGTAGTGGTGAAGCAAATTTGCTGGATCTTCCGTTCAAGTTCCTCACTAGACTCCCGTCAATGTTCACCAGGTGAGGGAATGTTTCAGTAACGCCTGCGAGTTGCATGCTGGGTTGAAAAGTTGAGGGCGTCTGAACAAAATTGTTCCATGGGCCGCTCTTTTACTACAGATGCAACAAGTGCAAGTCCACTTTTTCTAAGCTGCACTCTCTCAGCCCAGGCAACAGCAGCACCAGATGAATGTACACAACTGAGTCAATTAAGACGCACGAGTGCAATTCTGAAGCTGGTAAGTATGTCCCATTCTCTGTTACACTAATACATGCCATTCGTGCTCAGTGCACTTATTTTGCTGGTGTTGCAGCAAATGATGCAGTTGCACAAAACTGCAGTCTGGTGCGTAATGTACACCCATAATTTTGAGTTTGACTAATTCTGAAAGAAGGAGTGTTCCAGCCTCAGCACATCAGTTCCCATCATGTCCGACTAATTTGGGTGGCGTGTTCGGACTACCTAATTGTATCACCCGCTCTATCTCGACGCAGAAGTCTGTAAATATGTAACACATATCGTACTTCCGACAATTGTCAGTACTCTCTAGTTGTGCTTAATTATTCCTATTATTTTGTAAATGTGTTTTTACGCAAAATTCCCATGCTGTATAATAATAACAACAAATTAAAACAAATGAGAATTGTGTTAAAATTGAGGACATTGCTTATTATTACTGATTTCAGATCTTCATGCATGAAGAGAAGAAATGCGGAAGGCAGCGAAGAGCCATTTTACAAAAGGCGCAGGAGCAAAAATATTGAAAGGTGGATGTTTAAAGTGATCTTATATTTGTAACTGATCGGGTGCTCTTACAGAGAAGAACATCAAAGGTGAAAGGCCCATAAAATCATAAGATTCCGTCACGCGTGGGGCAACCTGCATTGATGATTCATGTGCAACATTCCAGACTGGCAAGGTTGTAGGACATAACAGGACCTATGCTCCAGGGCCCCCCACCATCTCGCTCATAATCAGAGCCTACAATTAAGGCATAACGTTTTCAAATTTCCAAAGATTCTCTAAGAAGTGGCATGCAGTTCACAATTTGTATGACTACAACACAACAGCATGTACTGCCTGAGACAAAAGTTCACGGCACTGGTGCCTTTCTTCATCGGAGCAGTCCCCTGCCATCTACCAGCAAGAGATCGAATAAGAAACGGGTGACTCTTTTATCTCTGAGTGTGTGTGTGTCATTCCAATGGAGC